>NW_010101535.1:36873-53852 GCF_000699245.1 Pterocles gutturalis
CTTACCAGCAGGGCGAAGGAGGTGATTCTCCCCCTCTACTCTGCTCTCGTGAGACCCCACCTGGAGTATTGCACCCAGCTGTGGGGCCCCCAACTTAAAAAAAATGGACCTGTTGGCAGGAGTCCAGAGGAGAGCTACAAAGATGGTCAGAGGGCTGGAGCATCTCCCTTATGAGGACAGGCTAAGAGAGTTGGGGTTGTTCAGCCTGGAGAAGAGGACAGGCTAAGAGAGTTGGGGTTGTTCAGCCTGGAGAAGAGAAGGCTCTGAGGAGAACTAATAGCAGCCCACCAGTACCCAAAGGGGACTGCAGGAGAGATGGGGAGGCACTCTGCATCAGGGAGTGTAGCGAGAGGACAAGGGGTAATGGGTATAAGCCGAAAGAGGGTAGATTTAGACTAGACATTAGGAAGAAATTTTTCACTGTGAGGGTGGTGAGACACTGGAACAGGTTGCCTAGGGAAGTGGCTGCCCCATCCCTGGAGGTGTTCAAGGCCAGGTTGGATGAAGCTTTGAGCAACCTGGGCTAGTGGAGGGTGTCCCTGCCCATGGCAGGGGGGTTGGAACTTGATGATCTTTAAGGTCCTTTCCAACCCTCACCATTCTATGATTCCATGATTTTAATTGAAACTCTGGTTTTAGTCTCACTGTTTTGATCCCATAGCTTAAAAACACATGCTAATACACTACTAAAATGGCAGATGATGTGTCCTTTAATAGTTCGACTGGTGTACTGAATGGGGTTTACTTTTGAACTGGGTTACTTTTGAGGCAGTACTGATTTCTGTAGCCCGACTGTAACTGCAGTACTAGATTTTGACCACTGAGTGTCAGACACTGAATAATCTTTTGACATAGTTTGTTTAGCCTTTTTGTTTCATCCCTTTCCTTCTGTAGCACAGTGTTAAGAAGAGAAAGTTATAGAAGTTCTTCCTGGCCCTGCTTGAACTTGGAAAAGATCCCAATTACTTTATACATTAAATTCCATCACTGAGACTAAAAGAGGACATTTGAGTTTGCTAAAAGAAAAGCTTTACAACACATGCTACAGAAAGAGGAGTGCCTTGTTATGAGGTTCACTGGCGGCACAACATAGAAAATAATTGTATTTTTTTAATGAGAAGTTATGCAGGGTAGTCAAATCATGTTCTTGGTGCAGCTGTTACATGTTGTTTGTTCTTCCTCAAAAGCAGAGGATAGTCATGACCATAAACTACTCCTCAGGATTATTCTGCGGTTTATTCTTTGGGGGCTGTGAGATGAGGAAACCCTGCACTGCCTGGTGTCTGTAATGTGCTAAGGGCATGCTAGAAAGGCTTGTGGGGAGCTTTGTGAGCTTTCTTGGTGGAGCCACAATCTAAACAAGCAGTAACTTCTTTGCTATTAGAAGTTTTCGTTTAGTTTCCTTTTTCTCTTCACTTTTAGCTGTTGCAACTACCGAGAAAAAACATGGAAGCATAGACCAGACCTTATGGCTCTACAGTTGCTACATTGGGGAACCCATTGTTAGAAGATGTAACTGAGGCAAACATTTAGTAAACAATGAGGTAATTGTCATCTTTGTGTTAAAATGAAAAGATACAGTTGTGGCAGCCACCACTACGTCCATTAAAGACAGAGCTGCTAGCAATACTTCAGGTCCTCTAACACTTTTCATTACAAGTCCCTCTGGCCTTCAGCTGATCATAGCTGCTGAATTTACACACTTGGTCTTGCTCTCTTGGTGCTTTCCCTCAAAGTGTCTGCATGGTAAACAGAGGGATCTGCCACACTGGATGGCAGAAGAAATAGTAGAAAGGTAGAGGCTGCAAACACTGTTTAGAAGAGCTGGTAGGGACTGAAAATCTAAGCTAGTCTGCAGCAAAAAGATGAAAATGATAGTGGCTAGGAGGAGAGGCAGAAGCTCAGGTGACGCAGGGCAGATATAAGGGATGTGGGACATCATCGTTAGCTGTATTTATAGTGGGTATGAAACCCTCAACTTTGTCTCAATTCATGCAGGAGGAAAACCACAGTTCTGTGATATGGAGCTTAATGTAGGGGAAAAAAAACTAAATTAGCATTGCCTGTGCAACCTGAAGTCAGTCACTAATGGGTGTGAAGTCTCTAATAATGGTCACTTGATGGTTTGTCTGTAAGATCATCTGAGGAATGTCACTTGGACAACTAGGTGGCATCTCTATTTCTGCTACAGAGCTAAGATGTTATGTTGCAGGAGTTATATGTATGAAAATGGTTCTAGGTTTCTCTGCCACATGATGTTGTAAAACATTAAACACTTTGGAGAACCACCTGAAGGACAAATATCCCTGTGCCTCACTTCCCCTTCTGCAAAGTGCCCTTGACCTCATCCTTGGGGCATACTGATGAGCGAAATCCATGACGACTGTGAGTTAGTTTTGTGAAATTACACCATCACAGGAACTTCCAGGAGGTAACGAATAACTTCATACTTGATGAAACATTGGGCTGTGGCAGTGCAAATAATGCCTGAACCATCGCTTGAGAGAAGGTACACAGAAAAGTTGAATAATAGTTTGCACATCAGCTATTCCGCACACTGAATGAGCCTGGGATATGATGCTGTTGTCATGTCACAGTAGGTACTCTATGTCACACAAGAGAGTATTTCATCTCACAGTGCTTATAGGCAAAATAATTGTATTAAATTTGGACAGGCAGATTTGTTTCCTATTGTAAAGTACTGAAGGCTTGGATTTTCTAATTTTAATTTTCTTTTAATGTGATTTTTAATTTTGCAGCCCAGTTGTGAGAAGGCAGCTTCTGCCTTCCTAAGAATACGCTGTTGGTCAACTTACTGTCTAGTGAGAACGAATGTTTCTGACAAAGATCTCTTCAGTAGGGGTCTTTCTTCCTTTCCTCTTTTCCCCATCTATCAAACACTAGATAAGTCACTTTTAGAAATGCAGGCTTTCAATTTTAACCTGGTTTATGCAGCACTTTCATCCCACTTTAGTCCATTTTAATCTGAGCACTTACAAAATTGCATGCTGAGGCACATTGCTTACAAGAAGTATCATAGAACCATTAAGGTCGGACAAGACCTCAAGGATCATCAAGTCCAACCCACACCACCTGATCCACTAAACCATGTCCCTAAGCACCACATCTACACGTTTCTTGAACACCTCCAGGGATGGTGACTCCACCATTTCCCTGGGCAGCCTGTTCCAATGCCTGATCGCTCTTTCAGTGAAGAAATTGTTTCTAATATCCAGCCTGAACCTCCCCTGGCGCAACTTGAGGCCGTTTCCTCTCGTCCCATCACTTGTTACTTTAGAGAAGAGGCCAGCACCCTCCTCACTGCACCCTCCTTCCAGGTAGCTGTAGAGAGTGATAAGGTCTCCCCTCAGCCTCCTCTTCTCCAGACTAAACACCCCCAGCTCCCTCAGCCGCTCCTCATCAGACCTGTGCTCCAGACCCTTCCCCAGCTTCGTTGCCCTTCTCTGGACCTGCTCCAGCCCCTCAATGTCCTTCTTGTGGTGAGGGGCCCAAAACTGAACACAGGATTCAAGGTGCAGCCTCACCAGGGCCGAGTACAGTATGAGTAGGATGGCTTTATGAGGATCTAATAACAAAATCTAGAGTTTTCACTCAAGAAGGAACAGTCTGACCTGGCCTGGGAACACTGTAACAAATAGTAAAACTTAAAATCAATCCAGTGGGTTTATGAGTTGCAGGGCTTCAAGCAAGTAGGAGAGGACAGAGAGAAATGTTGCTTGACTACAGGTTTGACTCCCTGGTGGGAAGGGTTTTCCATGTAGTTTTCCACCTGTCTGGAGGCTCAATGTGTTTACTTCATTCGGGTGGTTTTGTGGCCTCCTGCTCTATAAGACAGTTTGCATTTTACCTTGGTGATCTTGGTTAAAGACTTGTTGCCTAGTGCAAGGTAGAGCCCAAAATACCCCACGGGGTGCCTCCAAAGAGACTGACCCTCTGTTGCACAGCACTGTCTAACTTCTTTCTTTTTGAGACAGAGAGGGGAGCTGAGGAAAAATGTAAACCTTGAAATGGACAAAATAATTAGCTGAAAAGTAGAAAGTTTTGTTAGACAGAAACAGGGCCTTAATGGAGAAAGCCTTGCCTGCTGGCACATCTTCTGACAAGGGTGGTGCTGCAGTTCACATTTCTGCTGGTTGTGACAGGTACAATGAAAAAAAGGAAGGCAGTGGTCCAAGGGTAGAAACAGATTACACAGACTTTTAATATCTGATATGAACTGCAGTTCTTGTTATCACAGGATCAGGTCTGTTTTCAGCAGTGAGTTATAGAGCTAATAACAGAAAGCTCCTAGTTGAGCTAAGCAGGACTCAGTTTTACACAGATGCAGATGGCTTTTGGTTCAGGTACACAACCTATTGGACCCCGCTAGTACCAATTATCTTTATCTCAAGATTTTGGTGGTCTGGACAAGGTGATTCAGACCACTGTCCAGAGGGTGGCACACTTACACAGGTGGTGGCTAAAATCTCCTTCCCCAGCTCTCCCATCCCTTAAACATCTAATCTGGCTAGAAATTCTGCTGCTTTCTGCAGGGTTGTCTGGGTCTGTGTGAGCAGAGATAGCTCTTTGGAGACAGGAAAGCAAATAGTCGAAGCAGTGAACACAACAAGCTCTAATCAATTTAATTAGGAGACTGTTGGTCTCCATGGACTATTTCTAAGACAAAACTCAAAGGAGAGCTTAAAAAGGCAGCTTTATTGCCTGGAGGCTTGACAGAAGTTAATGTCTCTCCTTGAAAAGCACAAGTCAAAAAGGATTAAAATTGTTGCCTCTAAACCACGGATGAGTGAGTTTGGTGGAGGAATCACTAGGAAAAAACTTTACAAACTTATGCAAGACGACAAGCCTAAAGAGCTCCCTACTGGCCTTTAAATACCTATGAAGATGTTTTTTCAGTCTTACAGTAATTGTGAAAACCATGATGGTGATGTTGAGCCAATTATACTTTATGCCTTGTAGCATGGGAAAAGCCATGTAAATCTCTGATACTGTGGTACTATGGACTGCAAAAAGCTCCTTGTAGTACCATGAATTATGCCTAATAGTGTTCGGCTAGTCCCCTAGGTATGGTTATTGCTGTTTTACAGGTAGGCAGCTGAGTAGAGGAGTTAAGTGGCTTCTGAGGTTACATGGAAGGCCAGCTAGTGCAGGAAAATCAGGCGGGAAGCCTGCCTTGCAATCCCCTCCGCCTTGTTTTACAGCCCTGAAATGTCTGCATGTAAAAAGGCAGGAAGAAAAGGATAGCACTCACACTGTGCCTAACCTGCTTGGATGACTGCCTCATGTAGGCGTGCATGGTGACATCACGGAACCATGATGCAAGAAGATACATGACTGAGTCCCAAGGAGGGTGGAGTGACTCAGAATAAAGGGACAGGAGGATGAGCCCTGAAATCACAGTCCTGCAATTTTCCCTCCCAGGGCCTCTCTGGTAAAGGCAGGAGTTCAACAAATGCACAGGATACTTCTTCTTAGGGAAGAGAAAATGTGGCCAAGACTAGAAATGAACTGACCTGAGGGCTTGCCGAGGGGCCTTTTCCTCCTGCAAGGTGGGCTGTGAAGGTAGGAGGAGATGGTAAGGGTGACTGTGCCATCTTTGAAATAAGCTTGGTGGCTGGAGTGCCAATGGTGGCTGGACATCTTGCGGGATCCCCAGGAGGGATTTTATATCTCCTCCCTGCCATTTTTGGTGGCCTTCTTTCTGAAGGCTGCACGTGCATGCTAGGCTTTTTTGGCATCCCCCATGGGCAGTGGAGCCCGCTTGGAGGTGCCCAAGCAATGGGGTGACCTTGCTCACAGACAGGCTTGCAGCCTCTGACAAACCCCATTAGCTTGAGCATTGAGAGGGGTACTGTGCTGTAGGGTAAGCTGTATGCCTTGTAGCACCCAACCAGTGCTGGTAACCGATATTTAGTATGTTACAGCTGATGCCAGCTGGCTGTAGGAGGGGAGCAACTGGCCTCTAACTATCTGGGCAGTCATCTACTGGATAAAGGACTGATTTACCCTGAGCACATTCTCTTACGTGTTTTATTTGACTTCCTGTACTTCTAATCAGAAATTTGGGGGTATTTGGTAATTAACAGGGTCTTGAGCTATGGTGGAAGTTATAAAAGTCCTGAGAGATCTTCTTGTATATTATACGTTACAGGGCTGAGCAGGGAGTATATAGAAAGATTTCTGTCATTTCTCCTTGCAAATATTATCAAGTTTGTTTCTCTTTAAATTTTACCTACCAGCAGTATGAACTGTTACAATTTCTGCTTTCTGGAAAAGTTTTTTATCTTTGGAAGTTTTGGGGGTTTTGCCATGTAACTAGCTAACATCCAAGAAACAACACAAATTGTTTCTTCTGTCAAACAGTGTAAGATTTTTGGGTTAGTGGACTCTGGACACATGACATGGTGTCTCAGTCACATTATGAGTCCCAGGAGAGGGGAATCTGGAAGTTCCTAGCCTAAGTCTGTTCCCTGCTCCTCTCCCTCCCTCCCTCCCTCCACACCAGCTACCCTGAGTAGCTGTGAATTGCTGCTGAGCTTCACTCTCACAGGGGAGTTTCAGGAATGACTTGTGGATCAGAGCTAAGTTACCCTCCAAGACCATTTCCCTTAGAAAAAACAATCTGCGTCACTTCAGGATGTCCTTGTCTAGAACAGTCTAGGAAATGGTTTTGTCATCTTGTGAAAGTTTTTGCCCTTTTTCAAAGTTTAAACCAGGGTGAAAAGTTGTACCTTGGAAATTTTTCACCTGCTCCCATTCAATCTTCCTCAACTGGTCAACAAACCAACCCAGAAAAACAAACAAAGGCAGTTACATCAGGTCAATTCAAATGTGCTTTGATGTTGATTTTTGTACCTTTTAATTTTTGTGGTGTAAATAAAATCAAATTTTTAAAAAAGTTGCCTTCAACTTGGGAATAAAATGATTTGACACTAAACCCCACAAAAATAAGAACTTAGAGCAGTTTCAAAGTTGGAAATCTGTCTGAGATTAAAAAAAAAATATAAAACTAGCTCAGGTTCCATTTTAACTATTCAATATTTTATAAACAAAAATAAATTTGTTAACAGCCTCTCAAATACCTTTGCTCACATTTAGTACCCAGTATCCATTTTTTTCTCCTGGTAAGTCTTGCTGCTGAAGGTGAGATTCCATGTGGCAAGAAGCTGCAGGCAGATGTGCATTGTGGCTCACAAGAGTTTTTATTAATATGAAGTTACCATTTACCAAGATTACCAAAATATATTTCCCATTTACAACATCTCCTCCCAGGTTCCGTAATAGAGCCCATGTCTCAGCAAAGGTAACATGCAGAAATACCACAAAATCATTATGAGGCATGCTCAGCCAGACAAGCTGGGACAAAAATGGCTTATTTTGCAGTCAGTTAATTTGAACAGAAAAAATATCTGTTTTGGATTGAAATCTAATCAAGTGTTTGAGACAGTTCTGTTTAGAAAGGGCAGATGATTTTCGCTTTGAATAGCTTCATTTCAAAATCTCTGCCAAATCATCTTGCTGGCAAGATGGAGCCACCTGGCACTTTTTGAATGGCTGCTGGTGGTGGCTGCATGCCAAACATTTGCCAGACTGTAGCGGTTAGTTTTAAACAACTTGGCCTATGCTGTTTCTTCTCTGTGCAATGCCCTCGGGTCCCTCAAGCCAGGCAGATTCCTGCACTTGTATCAGGAGGGACACAGAGCTTTTGAAGCTGGGGGGATGCTCTTGCATCAGTGGTTCTGGTCACCAGAAGGTAACATGGAGAATAGCACAGGTGTTCCCAGGAACCTCCTTGCTTTTTGCCTTCATACCTCCACTTCAGAAGGATTTGCTTGTTGAGAGGCAGAGGTTGTGTGGAGTAATTACACTTCTACTTGTGCTGATGATACCAGAGGGACACATGTCCTTGGAAGGAAATGCCCAGCTAATAAATTATATGTACTTTTTATTAACATCTCTTTTATTGTTCCCTCACTTCCCAGTCCACGTCCATTTGTAACTCACAAAATGAGTTCTGTGTTTTGGCTTTGAAAGTAGAAAGAAGTTTCTCATCAGAAAAAAAGAAATCATTGTTCATATTTACACTAATTGCCTTTCTCAGAATGTATCTGTTCTCCAGATGTAAGTGCTACAGAGGTGCCTTATCTAGTTTTAAATATAGCTAAAGGAAAGTTTGTCCTGACTCTGCAGTGTAGATATAGTTTTTAAGTGCAAAGCAGGGACTCCAATGAGCTGAATGAGCTTTTTGCTTCATAAATGATCACTTGAAACTAGGATCAAAACATACTGACAGGGTGGATAGAAGGGGGAAACTTGTGATTACATGTGTCAAATTTACAGTTGAGTAGAAGACTTCAGTCTCTGAAAGTAAGTTTATAAACACTTCAGAAAATACTTCTTGTCTTTGTTATGCGTTTTAATATGAAATGACCCTTGCTCCTGCTGTGTTGTCTGTTGTTTAGGAAAGGGAACAATAGCAGAGATAATCACGAATAGTAATTTATTCCAGAAATAGTGCAGTAGTACCAGTGGGAGTATTTTTGCCATAAATTACTGCTCAACCTAATTTAATGATGTGTTGACTTGGTCAACTAAAACCGAAGAGATAGTTTGGGCAGTGAAATGATATTCAGTGTAAGTGAGAGTGGCAGTTCCTGATCATTAGTAAGAGTCTCTATATTCTCTCTTTCTTTCAACCAGCAAATCAGCCTTAGGCACCATCCAGTCAGTTAATTATGGAGCTAACGTCAATGATTTAGGTGGCTTACAGAAACCAGAAAACTTTCACTGTCACTCTGTCCTGTTAAGTGTGCATTTCTACTGTTTGCTGTTCATACTCAGAAGCATGTGAATTTATGTGTAAAACTGCTACTGAGAGAAGCACACTTCCAAGTCAGACATAGGAAAAGCACAGGCCTGCAGGGCAATACAGAATGTGTAGCCCTCCCTTTGTCTCCTGGGCAGGGTATTAAATACACCACCTGTAAACAAGACTTAGAGCCGAAGTAGGACACCTAAAACAGCCCCTGAGGTACACGAGCCTGAAACTGAGTCTGGAAAAAAACATCTGCCAACCTGCTACCTAGAGCATCCTGGAGCTGCCTCTCTGTGCTTGGCGAGGGCTGCCACAGGCCTCTCCGTCACATCATTATGGTGTTTGGTGAATAGATTTTCCTCCTCTAACTTGACTGAGGGTTTCCTTAAGTAGGTGTTTTCAGATGCCACTTGTTACGCTACAACAACATCAGACTTCTCTCAAAATGCAGCTGACAGCAGTTGCTTTCCTTTAAGACAGTGGTAATGATGCCCCACCTTTTCTATGATAGACTAACGCTGGGAGAACACATGCAGCAAGAGGAGAGCCAGGCTTGTGTCTCATTTTCTGATGAGGTGCACACTTACTATTCCTCCAGCAATACCTTTACAGAAGAATACCCTAACCAAGGACTTCTTTCTCCTGCTTGCCCATGTGGAGCAATGAAAACATAAGTATGCAGCTTCTCTTGTAAGTCTAGTCATTTGTATATCTACAAAACGTATACATGTAGTTGCACAGGCTGAAAGAATCTTATGAAATGGTGTTGCAAAGGCTGAGGGGGTTCCTGGCATGATGGCTGTATTGTTTATTAATACTTGTTTCTTGTGAAGTAAGGGGTTGCTTTTTCAGGCTGCATTGCTTAGAGACAGAACTGGGCTACGCTCTTGGTCGTATTTTTGCAGCCTCTTTTGTACTGTTGTTGCTTACCTTTCATTCTCTTCTGAGGATTTTGTTCACGGGTTCCTTGAAGATTTCTCCACGTGACATTTTTGCTCATCATCAGCTTGTTCATAAGTTACTGCCACAGGGAGGTCCACGTGCCCATAACCATTGCCAGGTACGTTTGCCTGTCCCATCTCTCTAAACACTGCACAGCTCCTGCTGTGTAGGTGATGGGTACCTGTAATCAAAGTTGGCACATTTGAGCAGAAGACCACATGGGGTGGAGACAAAAGAGAAATGCAAAGGTTGGTATGCTCTAAGGCCACAACAGGAAGCAAAGACATTCTTAACTCTATATCTGTTGTGAACGCTCCCAATGAAGAAGTTCATGTGCCACTGATTAGGAGTGCCCTTTGTCACAGGACGATTTTTTCCTTAGCAAATGCATAGGTTTGACAGAGCTCCCACACACTGATAATGAGCAGACACCAAACATCAATTAATAATCCAGTTTATAAATGGAGAAGGAAACAGAATCTACCTCTTAGCCTTTGAATAGCAAGTCTGCTTTAAACAGCTTGACTGACACCTCTTTAAATTCACTCTTTAGAAGATCTGGGGGCTTTAGCTCATTCCCTGCATGGGTCCTTTGCACTCACAGACAGTTTTTCCAGGACCTTGGTGTAAAGGAGACTTAGGGCTGCTATTTGGGTATTACTGAAAGTTCTTTCAAAACTGCTGTGACAAGTAAAACAGCACCATTAAAAAGCAAGAATTTTGGGAAATATGCCTTTGGAACTTTTTAGGAAGGAGGAGGAGAGACCATCTGTTTTGCTTGTCACAATTCTTGTTTGTTTAAGATGTGAATTGCCAGAAATGTGGAAAGATTGGGTACAACGACAAGTGATAGAGTAATTTTCACACTGGACTTATGGGAAGCATGTGTTGTCCATCTGTGTGATTCTCATTTTATGCAAATTTAGGAAATATAGTCTTACGTCTAATTGTCCAAAAGTAGTTCTGAACATTGAAATGAAGGAAAGACATCATGCCATGTCATCAGTAGGTCTTCCTTTGCTCTGTAACACGCCAATGCAGAATGCTGCTTGCTTGAAACTACAGATCACAGTAAATATTTATATTTAGAACCCAATAAAATAATGGTTCAGGGTCTGCAAAACACTTCCACTGGAAGTGGAAGAGGATGGCAGAATTCTCCTGACCCTCCTAAGCAGGTGTTACCAGCCTGCCCAGAGCTTCATACTGATGCCTGTTGGTTCATGATGCTGGGGGAATACTAAAACAAGCCGGTGTGAGGCTTTGGGCTAAAAAATACACAGCTGTGCATGTTTAAAGCTTATACAAGGAGTTTCTGAGCTTCTGGGAGGAAGCTTTGACTTAAGGCTTGTTTCAGGGGAGGAAAGTGTTTATCTGCCTTCTTTAAAAAAAAAAAAAATTCACACTCCACAGAGGGTGATGGAAATTTTACCTGGAGCATATTGCATTTTTCAGAGCCAGTGAAAACAGTGTTTTCCCTTACCTACTCTAAGCACTTTCAGTGAATAGCTCCCAAAAGATACAAATTCTTTTTTTCCTTTTTTTTTTTTTTTTTTTTTTTTTATTTCCATCTCATGATGTGTCTATGTACTGCAAATGATTCTGTATTTGTTGACTCAGTATGGCAACTGGAAATTTGTCTAAAAATAATTCTTAATTCCACTTTCATTGAAGTGCAAGTATTCCCAATTTAAAATATACTTTTTGAGTGTGTTCAACCAAGGAATGCTTCGGTGCTTGAGTAATTATGGAAGGAAAGGGATACAAATGTAACGAAATTGAGATTCAGTTTTGAATTCTTATTGGAAGTTCCCATGAAATGTCTTTTCTTGTTGCTGACCTTTAAATGGTACAATGCCAGCAGTGCCAACAATTTAGGTTTGTGTGATGTCAGTTACTGAACCCTCTTTAACTAAACACTGTGGTTCTACATTCAGGCTTTCTGATTTTCTTAACTTATAACTTTTTTCTGTTGTTGCTCTTTGAATGATTTCAAAGCAATTCCCATTTGTAACTTCAAAAATATTATATTTACAGTATGATGTATTGTCAAGACAGAAAAAAACCAACCAAGACAAAGCTTTTTAATAAACTGCAATATAGTGATGGTAATTCATAAAAACTGAAGAAGAAATATAATGACAACACTGATTCTGACTCCTTGCAGTCCGGCTGGCTTTTAGGGGGAGATCTGTTGGGTTTGAAAGCAGAGTGGAAACCTTGTTCAAGAGGCCCATGGGTCAGCTCCATGATGGCTGATGTTGGAAAGACTGTCTCTCAAAGTTGGAAGGACAGGATAGCAGGACTTCAGATTTTGGCTGGATCAAGAGTACTGCTACAATAAGGCTCAGAAGCTTTTAGGTGTATGAAGCTAAAACAAGGCAGGAGACATGGCCTTACTGAAAGGAAGAGAGGGAACACTGGAACGAAAGAAAATGAGAAATTAAGCAGACTCCTAGCTTGCTGAAGGTCTCACATGGTGAAGGGACAGAAGGAAGAGAAGTTGGGTCTCGTGTGTCCAGCAGGACAAGAGAGAGAAGTGGGGAAGAGGTCAAAATACATATTTCATTGACTGAGGTAGAAATCCATATTTCATAGGGGAGCTCATTCTTCAGATAGGACTTGGGGAGAGGGGGAATGAAGCATATGTAGTTTAATGAGTAGGGTAGCTGGCTTTCAGCTGCAAGAGGCTGAGGAAATGTTTCAAGTGTCTTTTGGTGGCAATATCAAGGTGCTCTTTGTGATGGTGGGAATCAAACATGGAGGAGGAAGAAAGGGAGGTGCTGGGTTGTCAGAATAAGCCAGATGTTCCTGTGCAGCTCAAGAAGGGATGGACTCAAAGGAGAGGAACTGCAGCCCGATGCGACAAAATCTTTTCTCTCTGCATTAGAAGCTGAGCTCTGTGGTAGCCTCCTACTGAAATGGTCTTTTTCCTGAAGGAAAGACTGGTCCGGACTTAATCAGCTTAGGAAACTGGAAGCTCTTTTTCTATTTCTTTCTCTGTTCTAGCCTACTTGTTAAATGCATTTCTGTGGTGGTGTGTGGATAAGTACAGTAAAGATTGTAAGATTCTTGGATATGTATTTGGAGCTATAAATAGTAAGTTATCTGAGTATGGTACAACCATTTAAAAATTTTAAATGGATCAAGTATATTTCGTATGTAGCAAATACGTACCAGGCCACGTAGAAGCAATGCTATAATTCAGATTTTTTTTTCCTGTTATCAAAGTATGCAAAATATATTAAAAAGTACTCACATGTCATTTTATAGGTTCCAAGTTTAAAAAGAAAGTAATAACTTTAAGCTAAAAATGGCAGCCACTTTGCAATAAGCAATGACTTATTAATGTCTTCAGATACTGAAAACTTGGCATCTGAAGGAGGAGTGAACTGCAGCACCAGTTCTGCTTCCTGCTTCTTTGAATTATATAAGGATGTGTTTAAACTGTAGCTGATTCACTGAAAACCCCAGATTTTCTTTTGATGCTTTCTTCATGCACTACCTTATTCATGCAAAACAAACAAGGAATTCAAGAGATTTGAATAAATAACTTGTAGCTGTCCATGTTTTCTGCTTGTATGTTTTAATCAAACAATGTTGAGTAAAATGTTGCTATGTTACTGCTTTGTCTTTTCTTGCCTTCGACAGCACTAATTATTCCCAAAGCTGCACCACGCTCATGCCACACTGCAATATGCTGTATAGATGTGTCCTAAGCAAGTTAGCTGAAGTATCTCTGTGTTGTAAGCCCATTTAAGAAAGCAGGAAAGAAGAGGTACACCTCCTCTGTTCCATACCCAAAATATTGTGGAATCTGCAACAACTTCAGAAATTCTTGCATGTTGCTGGAGGTGGTTTCAGTTTTCACACCAGAAGTAATTTAATTTCAGCACTTAAAACCCCAAAAGCTCCAACATATTGCTAGCGTGCAAAAATTCCATGTGTGCTAAAAAACAACAGCATATGGTTGGGTGGGGTGTGACCAAAATGAACATAGTTATCACATTGCGAACTTTCTTTTTACAGGCTTCATTAAATAAGTGTGTGTGTGGGGGCATCTAGGATGAGAACCTGGAATCCTCCTAGAGCCTGCCTTTTCAAATGCTGTGCAGTTAAATGAAAAGGTCCATCTTGCATAAACTGTGGCTTAAAATAGGACACTGACATTTCGTCTGAACGTGAAGAACACACACAAAAGAAAGGTAGAAAGAAGGCAAGATGTCTCTGGGGTGAACTATTGGAGGAGAATGGTACAGAGCACAAGCTGGAGGGAAACTCCAGCCCTGCGTTTGCCGTTAGAAAGCAGGTAGATTGGGATTATTTGCTTTTTATTTATAATCTATCACTTGGGCTTGAATTGGGTAGGTAGTACGAGTCTTAAATGGGCTCATTGGCTGGGACTGGATGTTTCAGCATGTTTAAACATTGCCACCACTTCTTCTCAGCATAGTTTAGCACTGAGGTAATTGTGAGCACCAGTAATTTAGTAATCTCTGAAGGTGACTGTATATATATCTATCCACAGTCATTTTTTTGACTCAGGTCTGCTTTCTGTTGAGCACAAGGGTGCTTAAGACCTTATAAGGTTCTCATATAGGAATACCTAAAAATTGAACAAACCTAAATCAGAAATACTTCTGGAAATTTAGGCCTAGATACTTGACTTATCCTTATGAATCCCTAGTGGTTGAAAACCTTTAAAATAGAAAGAACAAAATGCTTAGGGGGCTAATATTAGCACGCAGGGTTTTTTTGTGTGACTATTTGGTTGCACTTAAAGCTGCTCATCTGAGTGTGCCTCTCTCGAGTCATTGCTCATGAAGGCTGACTTCTTAGTTTGCTTTGCTCTTGTCTGCTTTTGATGTGCTCTTCTGGGTGTATATATACTTGGAGAAGCTGAGTCCTTATTTTCTGGCATATCCCTTGTTATTCTATCTGCCGTTCAGCTGTAAATATGATAGTAGCCCAACTTTGCCAGGTAGTGGCTCTTTGCAGGCTGTTTTACTGTCAGGTTCTTGGCTATCTGCATGACCAGCACTGGCATACTGCAGGCAGACAGGGAAAGTGTCTTCTACTCATATTCCCAGGAAAAATATGTCATTTCTGCTGCAGAGGCCAAACACCATCACTGGGCCGAGTGAGCTGTACCATGAAAAATGTGCCTTTATTTTCTGCATGCAAGTCTGTCAGATTGTTAAAAGTGAAAATACAGTCATGCTGATTTCCATGAACTCTGTAATCTTCTCTGCTTTCTACTGGTGAATGCTTTCACTTCTGTCATTCCCATCTTCTCAAGTGAATGGTCATCTTTGAGCAGCCTTAATGATTAGTACATATAAAAGATCGGTCCACTTCTCTTTCTGTTCTTGCAAAGTGCGTCCTACAAACACCAAAACAACATTTCACATAAATGGATGTTCTTCCAATTTCAAAGCTAGGGACTGAAAATGACTTTGGGTGCCCCTGCAACTTTGGAAAAAATTTGACTATTAAGAGTTTTACCCAGAAAGACCATTGCTCATGTTCACTATGCTGGCCAAGACAAAGCATCTTTTTCAGAATAAAACTCAGGTTACTCTGTGGAACAATAGGGTCTGTCAACATGCGACAAGGCTTTCATATCTCAAGGGGAGGATCCATTTTATGCAGCAAAGTGTCAATCAGGATGTAGAGTTGCAGGAAGTTAACTCATGCGTATTCCAGGGCTGTCCAGATCAGATGAAGAAAGTGCCAAAAGAAGTTACCCTTCATCACCAACTGAGAGATGAGCTATGTATGAAAGACAGGACAGCTTGAAAGGCCCTGAATGGTGATCTCAGGAGATGTGTCCCTCAAGAGACAGAGACATGCTTCATGTCCTTATACGGTCACTTGAGCAACTTGACGTGAACATACTAAATAAAACATACAGAAAACCCAAGAGGGTGTTTCAGCAAGAAGCCCGAATGGGAATTATCCAGCCTTTTAGCAGGTGTAGGGCCCTGCCCGAAAGTGGCATCATAGATGTCTCCTGAGCCTTCCCAGTAAGCCAGTAATGGATCTGCAGCTTGCCTGATAGTCTGTCATAGGTTGTCAGCCATGGCTGGGAGGAGGGACGGCAGCCTCTTTTGTTCCCATGTCAAGTATGCAGAGAAGAGCCTCCTAAGTAGATAATTCAAGGGGAAACAGCTGCTGAGTTCTCAGTTCTCTATGACTCTCTAATTTTGCCTTCTTCTCTTAGTGTATTTGCCTGCTGCCGGCTGAATACTGCGTGCTGACAGTCAGACAAATAGAAAAATGTTGTAAACTTCATTGAGTACCTCTGTGAAGTGTGGCTATTTTGATGCTTATGGAAGAACAAGTTGAAAGGCTTTCCTGAACGTGTGGGGTCACAGATGGATAATTTTAAGCTCCTATAAGAGGAGGCACTAACTTGATTGCCCTGGTCCTGATCTTTTAAGTCAAACTAAGTATTACGACTCTTCTGATTTTGTGATTGTGAAGGGATTTTTTTTTTATCCCTTTTAAAAAGGCCCAGCAACCGACATCACTTAAATGTATAAGAATCAGACGCCTCGCTTAAAAGTAAATAAACATTTGAATTGTGTCTTGAAAGTGTAAATCCTATAGGCATAAAAAGCCAGACAGCTGATAAACAACCCTCCCCACCTGATTAATGTCACATTACTTTTAGGTTAGTATCAGGTGCCTTACTCATAGGTTTTGGATATTTTGGCTGACTGTGCTTTGGATTCTTTGTCACTAAGGATGCTACAAAAGTGTTAATGAACTCCAGTGAGAGAAACTTGTCTTGGGCAGTTTGTCTCTATGAGAAACTAAGTGGCCTAGCCAGAGCTATATACATGTATCATTACAACCTGGCAAATAAACCCTCTGTTACCCTTGCCTGCACCGGCACAGCATCCCACGTGTCAGTCGTGGGCCATATTGATTTGTAATTAATTTGTAATTTGCAATTGTTCTGAACTTGGTTACCTCTTGCACTAGGGCATTTCTGAGACTGCTGATGACATTGTCTAAACGCTGAATGTGGTACAGGGCTGTTTTGCATGCTACCGAGTTTCTAAGGATGTTTGCATCTATGTTTTGAGGCAGATAAATGTAGATTTTGGGTCTTCTTTTTAATTTTTGTGGCTTTACCTAAGTGTCGCTGCTGCCTGATTTGGGGGAGCCATTGCACGGGTTTCCCCTCCAGCAG
>NW_010101536.1:0-316 GCF_000699245.1 Pterocles gutturalis
GCAAGGGGCCTGGGGGGTGTGCAAGGGGGCGTGCGAGGGTGCAGGGAGTGTGCACGGGGTGTGGGAAGGTGCAAAGGGCGTGCAAAGACGTGGGGGGCGTGCAAGGGCGCAGGGTGCTTGTGCAAGGGCAGAAGGTGTGCAGGGCTTGGGGCAAGCGTGCAAGGAGGGCGTGCAAGGGTGTGCAAGGGCGCAGAGGGCGTGCAAATAGTGGGGTTCTCGTGCAAGGGCGCAGGGTGCTTGTGCAAGGGCGAGCAAGGGTGTGCAAGCATGCAGGGGGCGTGCAAAGGTGCAAGGTGCTCGTGCAAGGCTCGGGGGG
>NW_010101537.1:0-333 GCF_000699245.1 Pterocles gutturalis
AAACCTCTCCCTGCAGCCCCAGAGGGAGCTGGCGGTGTCACAGAACATCCCTGGGAGCAGGATGAGAGCAGGAGGGATGCTGAGGGAGGTGGGATGGGGGCTCAGAGGGTGGGTCTGGGGAGAAGGACCGCATCCCCGAGCCGCGAAGTTGCACATAATCCCTCGCACGCTGCATCCCCCACCCACGACATCCCCTCCATCCCGCAAAGCACCGAGGGACCCCAAGAAGCCACATCCCAGGAGGAGGACAGGAGCCATCATGCCATGGTTTCAACCCCAGGCCAGCAAGAACCCCCCAAGGGACCATTGGGGACACACTGTCTCATTGCATTT
>NW_010101537.1:356-4438 GCF_000699245.1 Pterocles gutturalis
CAGCCCCTCAGGCGCAGCAGCTGTCCTACTCACGAACCAGATGCACGAAATCTGCTCTTCAGCCCTTTCTTCAGGTCACCCGTTGTCCCCACACTCTTGCACAAGAGGGATGTTTTCCCTCGTGCCCCAGCCAGCGAGGATGGACGGCGCGTTCCTGGCTTTCCCCAAGGATGTCCCTTTCCCCAGTGACAAGGGTCCCTTCGCCACCTTGGCGTCACCACATCCTGGCAGGGTTGATATATGACCAAAGGAAATTTTTAAGATTTCTTGCTCGGAGCCTTATCAGCTAGTTTGACTTTGGGAAAAAAGTTTGAGAAAAGAAATGCTCTGCAGGGAAAAAGAGATGGGGACACCAGAAAAGCCGCCAGTGCCACCTCCCATCCCAGTTACTGCCCACAGCATGTTGGATCTACTGCTGGCTGCCTGGAAAAGCTGTTAGTTGGCTTGGCTGGACATACAGAGATGTTCACTGTGAGATTTCAGAGCCCAGGAAGGGTCCCAAGCTGGGTGCTCACACCTAGAGAAATTTGGAGGTTGTTTGCTCTACCCAACCCCATGTTGAGGCTGGAGACACCCTTCTGAGATCCCTCCAAGGGTAACTGGGGTCAGACCCACTCCGGACCTGGTGTTGGCCAAGTTCAGGGTGGCAAGCTCTTCCCCCGCCATGGGGACAGGAATCATCTCTGAACCCATTAGGGATGGAGACTGCTTGGGGACATGCAGCCAGGAACAGCAGGGGGAGAAGTGACCCAGCTTCCAGGAGTTAAAGAATTAATTAAGGAGTTAAAGAATTGGATGCAGCTGCCAACCCAATTCCTTCTAACCACCCTTTCCTCCAGGAATACACCTCAGGGTCTTCCTGAAGCCAGGGCTGGAGCTGAAAAGGCAGAGATGACCTGCAGCAGTGGGTCCCACAGCTCCCTCTTTGCAAAAAAAGATTTAAAAGTTTGTTTTAATGTGCTCCTTGACCTCCTCTGGATGCTGTCTCAATCTTCCCCTGGAAGTAAGTTTCAGGATAACAGTTTTAAGCTGAAAGAGGGGAGATTTAGATGAGATATTGGGAAGAAATTTTTCACTGTGAGGGTGATTAGGCAGTGGCCCAGGTTGCCCGAGAGGATGCCCCATCCCTGGAGGGGTTCAAGGCCAGGCTGGATGAGGCTTTGGGCAACCTGCGCTAGTGAGAGGTGTCCCTGACCATGGGACATCTCCTGGGCCTTATCCACACTCTCCATCATTTGGGGAAGAGCCTTTCCAGGCTCTTCTTACCCCTGTCCATAGAATCACAGAATGGTTTGGGTTGGAAGGGCCCTTCAAGCCCATCCAGTCCCACCCCCTGCCATGGGCAGGGACACCTCCCACCAGCCCAGGTTGCTCAAAGCCTCATCCAGCCTGGCCTTGAACCCCTCCAGGGATGGGGCATCCATCACCTGCCTGAGCACCCAGGGACCACCCAGAGACCTGCTGCCCACACGTGACACAGCCGGACACGCCACATGTCCACCGTGTCCCTGTGTGTGACACAGGAGGGACCGATGTTTGCAAGGGCTGTGGTCAGAGGAAAGAAATCTGGGTCATGCTCCCAACACTGACACCTTTGGGTCTGACCCCTCCGAGTGCTTCCCCACCTCATGAAGAGGGGTAGGAAATGGGGTTGGGGGAAATCTTCCTTTCTTGAGTTCCCTAGAGATGGAAAATAAATTAGGGGAGCAGCTTGGGGAGCAAATGGAGTGGGTGAGCCAGGTTAAACAGCAGGATGAGCCAGCTCGCAGCACTGGAGTTGTATTTTTGGTTATTTTTGTTTTCTGAGCTGTTTAACCGAGGAACTAATTTGAGGGGAATGGACAAGAGGCTTACACCCAGCTAACAGCATCGCTGATGCACCATCGACAGCCTTAGAACCCCAGCTTTCTGCTATTTAAATCAAATTACAGCTATCACCAGAAGCTCTCCGTGTAGAGATGGTTTATTTCTCCACTGATAGCAGTCAATCAGCATAAAAAAAATTCATTTTCTTGCTTCCCTGCTCCAGCTGTAGGAACACAGCAGCCAGGGTCGCATCCTGGCGCTGAAACCCAAAAGTTTGGTCCCTTCCTTAACCCTTTGCTCCACGTTTTGCACCCAGGGCTGTGATAGTGCAGGTGGCCACACAGGGGTGCCAGAGACTGTCTGTCTGCAGCCATCCATGGAATCGTATCATCAAATAATAAAATCACAGAATGGTTTGAGTTGGAAGGGACCCTAAAGATCATTCAGTGCCACCCCCTGCCATGGGCAGGGACACCTCCCACCAGCCCAGGTTGCTCAAAGCCTCATCCAGCCTGGCCTTGAACCCCTCCAGGGATGGGGCATCCACAGCTTCTCTGGGCAACCTGGGCCACTGCCTCACCACCCTCAAAGTTTTCTTATTTCTTCCTAGTTGCACATCAGCCCTTCAATAATCTGGGAATAAGGAAAGAATAATGCTGAGCGCTGTTTATTCAAGTTCTGTCCCTTTGGAGTAACTTTTTTAAGGAGAAACCTGTGGTTTTGAGGAAATCCTCAGCCCCAAACCCTGATCTTTAGGGACGCCTAAGGATGACCAGAGCATTTTTTTTTTCTTTTGCTCTTCCACGAGGAATTACAAATCTCTCTCATCCAGTCCCATAAAAGAAAAATTAACCAATCTCTGGGATGCAGCTGGGTTTAAAGTCTGCATTACAGATGCAGGCTGGAGATCCCCCAGCTGCAAGCTTGGTGTGTTTCACTTGGGAGATGCTGCAGGATTCAGTAAGCTCACACGTGCTGCTTGTTGCACGGGTGCTGCATCCTGGCAGATGCTCTTTATTTGCTCAGAAAAACTTGAAGGATGCTCCTTGGATCCTGCTCGCTTGTCTTCTTCTCTGCTTAATTTCACCTGAAAGCTTCAGAGGAAGAACACAATTCCTGGACTGCTTTTATTTATTAAAGCATCCTAATTTTTAATGAGCAGTTAGGATGCAGTGAGCAAGGAAGAACAGAGCCAGCTGAAGGAGCTCAGGATAAGGGGAGGACATCTGTAACTGCTGGATGAACACGGAGGGCTCGCTGGGAGGCAAAGACCAGGGGTGTTTTTCTAAGCTAAATACGCTGCCACAAATCACAGAACTCCTGCCAGGACCTTGACCTCTTTCTTGTGTTAATGACAAGGCACAGAATCTGCAGGCAATTAAATAAGGAGCCAAATTGCCCAAATTTATCAGAAGTCACATAACGACGTTACTTCGGGCTCTGCTCCAGGGATTTAGCATTGCGTCTCCTCTGTCGTTTAGAAATACCCCCCTCAGCTGAAAAACAGTTAAATTTTTAGCCCTCCTAAAAGGTGGGGGGAAAGAAGAGTGGAGGAACCTGGAAAATATGAACCAAGTTTAACCTCACAGTTTAAAAAAAAAAACAAAACAACAAAAAACAAACCCAGAAAGGAAGGAGAGTTGGAAGAGTTGGGGGGGCGGGGGGGGGCTGACTAATGGTATTTGAATGCTTTGGGGTTGGCAGCGTTGCCTGTGGCATTTCTGTTCGAGTCCAGCCCATGGAATCCTGGATGTTTTGCAAGACTTTGGGAGATGATTTCTAGACCAAAAATATGCTTCAGTTCGGAGAGTCTGCCCAGCCCTGTTCCGGCTGTTGCTTTTGACACGGATTTTTCAGCCTCTGCTCAGGGATGGAGTGGAAGGATAACTGAAGGAGAACATCGCTGCCATTGCCCTTGTCCTCCAGCCCATGCTGTGAGACCGCTGGAGGATGGTTTTTGGAACTGACCATGAACAGACAGTTTTCTAGCACACCAACCGCTCCAAAGGCCACGCATTCATTTCAGGCACAGTCTAACTTGGGGACAAAATCTGCACCTCCATCCTGATGCTCGGGCTCCAGCTCACTTGCAAAGCCTTGGGCCAAGGCTGAGATTAGAATCATAGAACCATAGGATGGTTTGCGTTGGAAGGGACCTTAAAGATCATCTGGTTCCAACCCCCCTGCCATGGGCAGGGACCCCTCCCACTAGCCCAGGTTGCTCAAAGCCTCATCCAGCCTGGCCTTGAACCCCTCCAGGGATGGGGCATCCACAG
>NW_010101537.1:4469-8790 GCF_000699245.1 Pterocles gutturalis
GGGGAACCCTGGGCCACTGCCTCACCACCCGCACAGGAAAGAATTTCCTCCTAATATCTCATCTAAATCTCCCCTCTTTCATCTTAAAACCTTTCTCCCTCATTCTACCCCTCCACCCCCTGATCCAGAGCCCCCCCATCTCTCCTGTAGCCCCCTTTCATCACTGGGAGGTGCTGGAAGGTCTCCCCGGAGCCTTCTCTTCTCCAGGCTGCACACCCCCTACTCTCTCAGCCTGTCCTTGGACAGAAGGTGCTCAAGATTATTCCAAGATCAGACCCCAAGCACCAGGTTTGGAGATCTCCACAGTTCTAAGGTTGGGGCAGAGTCCCACAGCTACCAGATGGGACCATTGGGGAAGATGATGGGTGGGGGGTGAGGCAGTGGCCCAGGTTGCCCAGAGAAGCTGTGGATGCCCCATCCCTGGAGGGGTTCAAGGCCAGGCTGGATGAGGCTTTGTGCAACCCGGGCTAGTGGGAGGTGTCCCTGCCCATGGCCGGGGGTGGGAACTAGATGATCTTGAAGGTCCCTTCCCACCCAGACCATTCTGTGATTCCATGATTAGAGAACCAGATTACTGTGGCACAGCTGAATTCTCTGCAGCCTGCCCTGGCACAGACCCTGCTTGATGCTCATCCTGCAGCCGAGGACTTCCACAACGCTGTTCTGCCTTAGTGATGTTTCAGGGATCTCTGCTGGCAGCTTTCTCCTCTCTGGGGACACTGAAATGGTCTTTCTCTTCTACCCTGTGCCTTATCTCCGGTATATCTTTGTGACTTCTTAGCCAGAAGAAACAGGCAGAAGATGGTAAGTTTAACCCTTATCCCACCTTCTGCCTCCCCATAAATGAATAAACTGGCCTCTGCTGAGCCTTGTCCTCAACCAGAGCATCCTACCTCTTTCCGTCCTGTCTCAAATGAGGCACCTCCTCTTTATTCCTCTCTCTTTTTTTCTCTTCCCGGGTCTCCTCCTCCAGGCCAGAAATTAAAAGTCCAAGTCTCTTCCGTTTCCCATGGAAAGATTGTCAGAAAGTCACCCCTGCCAGAGGGGGAATTTCAAACCTTCACCTGTGATGTGTCTCACCTCCAGTCCTTTGCCTTGCTTAAACTTTCCCAGCCCTTTCTTGTGGCTGGGAGGAGAGCTCTCCTTAGGATGCATCATCAAGAGACTCGGGTAAATCTGGAATGCAGGTGCCGTTTGCAGGAGTATACATTTCCCTGGAGCATTTGGCTGCTTCCTTAATGGGAAAATTGTCTGCTAGGAAGAATCCAAGGGCCTAAAGCACTGAGCACTTTGAAAAACATGATGCCTGAGTCTACCATTTGAAGCAGGGAACAGAGTTTGAAGTTTGGTTGCTTGTTTTTTTTGTTTTGGTTTGGTTTTTCGGTTTTTTTTATTTCTACAAAGTGAGGTACAAAGATCCTGAGCGACACAACATACCCACAGCAAAATCATAGAATCATAGAATCATAGAATTATTAAGGTTGGAAAAGACCTCAAATTTTAGCTATCTCCCAGGCTTCTTGCTCCTGTCATCCTTTCCCATGTCCTTCCGTCGCGCTACAGAAATGCTGCACACAGCTGGAATAGAGCTCGCCTATAATATCCTCGCGCTGCACACCAGCACTCGCCAATGTGACCTTGGTTACAATTGGAAGCCATCCCAGATCTTTCTCCTTCACTAGTATATTTCAAAGCCTTTGCTGAGCCTGGCAGAGCAGCACAAACCCATGCGCTCCCGGGATGTCAGAATAAATGTGCAGTGATATATCGCTTAGGAATCACAAGGCTACAGCAGAGCAGCAGGCGTGGAATTGGGACTAGGTGTGAGGAGCCAAGAGTCATCATCTGGACCTTGGAGAAAGGCTCACTGAGAAATAAATTAAATACTGGCCATCCCAGAGGCTGGCCAGGGATGTGTACAGGGGGGTTGAGGGAGTCTAATATTCTCCGCTGGTGGGAATTGCTCAAGACACCTTTTGGAGTTGGACATAGAATCACAGAACCATTGAATGGTTTGGGTTGGAAGGGACCTTAAAGATCACCGAGTTCCACTGCCCCTGTCATGGGCAGGGACCCCCCATGACATGCTGATGCTCAGGGCTTTGAAGTCTTGCTGAGATGAATGCCAGGATTAGCCTCTCTTGTGCACTTCCCAAACCTCTGACACTAGAGTGAAATCTCTTGGCAGGAGATAATTTCTCTTTCAGGAGGGTGAGAGCTGGGAACAGCAAGCAGGGAGCTTGCTGGGGGGAGGTCTTCCCACCCTGGCTATTCTGGAAGTGTCTGATAATAGTTCTGAGTTCTAACACTTCAGATTATCAGGACTCAAGGGAAACCTTGGGGTGACAGACACAAGGACTGTCACCACCTCCTACCGAGGCAGATAAATCTGTGCATCACCTTATTAACCCTTGCTCAGGGTAGATGACATTTGAAAAGAGAAGAGCTGCTCTCACCTAGTTCTCCAGAGATTTCTGGTGCCATCAAACAGGAACATATAGATCTGATATACCGACACATGGAGGGGGTTCAAGGCCAGGCTGGATGAGGCTTTGAGCAACCTGGGCTAGTGGGAGGTGTCCCTGCCCATGGCAGGGGGGTTGGAACTCGATGATCTTTAAGGTCCTTTCCAATCCAAACCATTCTGTGATTCTATGATTCTATGCAGGGTAGCTATGTTTAAAATAAAGAAGCTGAGAGCGCAGGTGTTGCAAAGCAGAGAAGCTTAATGATGTTCTACCACAGCTGAGTAGCTGTAATTGTCTTTATGCATGATCTAAACCCACAAGTGTTGGATTTTCAACCAGTGGTCACTAACTGGAGACCTATAGGTGCAGAGCGTATACACAGAAACTACAGCTCTTCTGGTGTAACTGGTCCATAAAATCATTCAATCTTTTTGACTGTCTGAGATCACAGAATCATAGAATCATAAAGGTTGGAAAAGACCCCAAGGTTTTGGGGTTTTCATCGTGTCCAACCGTCAACCCAACACCACTTAACCCACTAAACCACGTCCTAAAGCACCACATCTACACGCTTCCTAAATGTGAAAGCTTAAGATCACTTGGGATAATGTCTCCTTGTAGAGCCTCACTGATGCCTGAAAAAACCTCTACCCGTAGGCACTGGTGGTATAGAGTCATAGAATGGTTTGTGTTGGAAGCTTGGAGGAGTCCTCCATGAATAGGGTCAAGCTGGGTGATTCGGGATAACTGAGACAAATTAATTTTGAGCTGATACGAAGTAGATTCACAGAGGGCTTTTTGTACATGGTGATTTATTGGTAAGGAGAGGTACCAGCCTGGTCCAGGCTATATGGAGTTGTCCTTGTTGTGTTCACAGACAGTATGGGGCACATCCTCAGTGCTCGTAACAAAGCAGTGGCATTCAGAGGCAGTGCAGGTTTTGACGTGCTTCCATCAGGCTTGAAGAACCACCTCAAAGCTCAAGGTGGTCCATTTCCATGCTGGTTTTGTCCCTTGGTGTTTTTTCCCCGTGGTATTATCTCCAAACCTGAACCACTCAGCACTAGTCTGTTCCTCCACCAAGTCCTCTCTGCCACCTGGCACTTGGTACCCATTCTCGTCTGGTTGCTTGTACCCACTGGCCGGTTTTATCTGCTTCTTATCATCAACATCCAACAAAGGACCTGAAAAGCTGTTCTTTGTCCAAAAAGCCCTGGCTGAGATCTGCTTGCATTGCGATAGTGCCACATCCAACTGCAGTGAAGCAGGACTGAGCAAGTGACACCAGCGATAATGTGCTTTCCGATGAGTCATTAATAAAGAGAAAAGTGCTCAGAGGTGACAAAGCTCCTATTAGGCTCAACAGCATTTGGCCTGTTTAGTTAAATTTAAGAGATAATTGTTCTAGTGACATCTCCACATTTCTAAAGTGCAGAAGCAAGAGTTCCTTTTTGCAAATGTTAAGACATTTCTCTTGGAAAAGAGGAGGGAGGAAGGAATGAATGAACATCAGCTTAAGGAAATGAAAGCACATGCATCACTGAAGAAGAAAAAAAACCAGAGGATTTTAGCTTGAAGCACTTTGAAAAATAGAAATAGGGAAAAAAATATTCAGAGATCTTCTCTGTATGAGGTCATGTTCACGATGGAAGAAAAGGCTTCCTGTTGCTTGGGAGGGGTTCGGTACCTCTGCTGCAGAGAGAACTCTCCTTGGCATGTTATCAGGCACTGGAAACCTCCAAGGTCACAGCTGCTCACCGAGGCACCCTGACATGACCTTGGAGGATCTTTTCATGGCAGCTTCAAGTGATGGAAGGAGTTGCTGCTGTGGTCCCACCCTTGGCCATTGTGAT
>NW_010101538.1:0-371 GCF_000699245.1 Pterocles gutturalis
CCCCCCACCCATAGACCTATCAGAGCCCAGCATCCTGCCCGGGAACCAATCAGAGAGCAGTATCCCACCCAGGGACCAATCACACACCCACACCCCACCTCCAGACCAATCAGAGCCCAGCACCCCACATATGGGCCAATGGGAGCCTGGCAAACAGCCCCCCCCGACTCTGCCCACGGGCCAATCAGCAGCAGGGTTCCTCCTGGGGGCCAATCAGCACCGGGATGCCCCAGCCCGCCAGCCAATCAGGGCTGGGATGCCCTGGGGAATCCTTCCGCCTGCTGGCCAATCAGCACAGGGATTCCCTGACCTGTGGGCCAATCAGCACAGGGATGTACTGGGGAATACCCCCACCTGCAGGCCAATCAACA
>NW_010101538.1:389-728 GCF_000699245.1 Pterocles gutturalis
AATCAGCAGGAGAGGGACCCTGCCAGTGGGCCAATCAGCTGGCAGGACATCCTGGGACAATCACTGGTGGACCAATCAGCAAGGGGGATGTCCCAGGACCGCTGCCAGCAAGACAATCAGAGGAGAGAGACCCCACCAGTGGGCCAATCAGCAGGGGGACGACTGAGGATCCCTTTTGATGGGCCAATCAGCAGGATGGGATCCCTGCCAGTGGGCCAATCAGGAGCGGAGAACCCCACCAGTAGACCAATCAGGGGGAAGGATGCCCCTGGCCCCACAGGGGGGTGCCCCAGGACCCTTCCCACAAGCCAATCAGCAGGGGGGATGCCCCGGGACCCC
>NW_010101539.1:0-411 GCF_000699245.1 Pterocles gutturalis
GGGAACCCGTTCTCTGGTCCTCGGCAGATGCGGGTCCCGGCCCAGCCAGGAGCTGTTTGTGCACTAGCAGAGCCTCCCCTCTCCCCCGGGGCACCCCGTGTTTCCACCCCCAGCCCCGTATGTAGACATTTGGGACGGTACCAACTAGTCCTTGCCCAGGGCATGGGAGCAGGGATGTCACAGCCCAGGCCCCTGCGTCACCCCTCTGTGCTCCAGGGCAGGCGCTTCTCCCACCCTAAAGGGCATGAGTCAGCCTCCAGGTCTCTCTAATGGATCACAAGGAGGAAAAAAATTCCAGTTTCACGGGGACCTTGTCCTGTGGGCAAGTTGCCGCCTGCCCAGGGAGCAGGGCTGGGAGGAGCAGCCCCATCCCAGCTTTGGGCCAGAGAGATGGGGGGAGGTGCCCACGGA
>NW_010101539.1:444-6263 GCF_000699245.1 Pterocles gutturalis
GCAGGGCTGGGAGGAGCAGCCCCATCCCAGCTTTGGGCCAGAGCGATGGAGTGAGGTGCCCAAGGAGCTGCAGCAAGGCCGGGCAGAACCGGCAGCAGCTCAGGAAAGATCCCAAAACCCTTTCCGTGACCTGAAACCCAAACTGAACGAAGCCTGACGTGCAGCAATGGGGTCCCTGCCAGCCTCTGCCCACCTGCCGTGTCCGTGCCTGTCCGTGCCCCCCACAACACGAGCGTAATGAGGAGAAGACAGCACCACATCTCACTCACACACACACACACCACAGACAGCGCGGGGAGGTGCGGCAGAGCCAAGGCGCAGCCGTGCTGTGCGAGGGAAGGTCAGCCGTGAAGTTGTGACAGCGAAGCTGAGGGAGGTGCCCAGGAGATGTGCGGAGGAAGATGCTCGCCTTCCTGCCCGGAGCTGTGCTGGATGCCGCTCGGGAAGCTCCAAATGAAAGCATTCCCCCATGGGTGAGAGACAGGAGAAGGAGGAGAAGGGAAAGCTGCTGCTGGGGGAGGTGAGAAGCAGTGATGGCTGGAGGAGATGGTTTTCGGTGAAGCCACCTCCGCCGCAGGAAGCCCCCTGGATTAATGTGCCGATAAAGACAGGGTGGGGAAGCAGGTGGGCGCTCGCTTCTGCAGTGGGGGAAGAAGAGTGAGAGAACACCAGCTACTACAGGCAAAAGAAACCCCCATTCCCACTCCAACACCCCATGCCAGCCTCTCCCCTGCCCCACTCCAACCTGCTTTGAACCTGTTGTCCTGCCAGGAGGAGAAGGGATGTGACAGCCCTTTTCGGAAAGGGTGATAAGGATCCTGTGGCTTGGGACGGTCGTTCCTCACCTAGCTCCTGGAGAACTTTCCTATCCGGCTTTGGAAGCGGCCACCTGAACCTCCAAACTCCCCGCAGGGATGGGATCCTCGGCGTCCTGCCCTAAGAGGGCGGTTGGGGGGGAACCCTTTGGACAAGCCGCTTGGGGCTCCCAGGCCAGGACAGTGGAAGTAGTCCACATGCTTTTGGTTGGGAAGGACCGCCCTGCACGAGGTGGTGGGCAGAGCCGCCTCCAGAGCCTGCCTTTTCCTTCCAGCAGGACCGAGCTCTGAAGTGAGTTGACCCATCCGTGTGGAGGCGGGTGCCCTGGCCAGCCGAGGTGGCGGGCTCCCCGCTTCCAGAGATAGATGGGGCAGGTAGGAATTGCCTCCTTTGGGAAGACATGGTGGGCTGTCCAGCCACCGCCCGAGGAGAAGTAGTTTAAGCTGTGGGGGAGGCGCAAAGCAGAGGGTTGGGGAAGGGTAGGGAGCGAAGGCGAGAGCACTGCCACCACCGGACACGTGCCAGGGATGTCCCAGGGAAGGCATGTCCGGGACCCCAAGCCCACCGCCAAGGCTCTCCCCTGCCTGGGGGAGGCGTTGTCCGGGGGCCAGGACCCAACTTCTGGGATTTTTATGATGTAAATAGAAATAAATACTTTATAAATATCATCTTAAACTACCAACACCTGATCTTACCCTGCCATCTCTTGCAGAAACACCAGTAAACTAGGAAATAAATCCCTGTACCTAAACTACCACTTTCCCTTCATGTGAAGGCAATTCCTCCTGCTCTCCCACCTCTGAGCTTTACCACACTGCCACCTCTGTAGAGCAAAGACCAGCTTTTAGCTGAAACTGCCCTCCTCGCTCCCTCCCCTCCACCAAGGACCTTTCTGGAGCGTTACAGATGATGTGACATGAAGGTCACTCATGGGGGGACAGGCAGAAAATGGCACGTGCACGAGAAATCCTGCCCAGGCGGGTCCAGGCTTTTGCAACTACGAACGGAAGTGAGTTTTCCCCCGTGAAGGTGTGAATTGAGACGGATCCTTCCATGGAGCAGACAGCTGGGGCAGCAGATGGTGTGAGAGATCAGACATTAACATGGGGAGTCTTGAGACAGAATCAGCTATCTTGATCCTGTTGGCAGACGGATGAGGTGGAGGGTGGTTTTCAGGTTAGATTCTCATCTGGGCTGTTCTCCTTCTGGACAGCTTGGATCTGATTTGGAAAATAAGGGACAAAATTGTCAGAGATGTGGAGAGGCAGAAGTGTGGTCCCCTGGGTTCAGTATCCTGGCTGCAGGCTACTGCTTGACTCCAGCCAGGGCTGAAGGGACAAGGGATTAATGTCTCTTTAGCCAGAGCATACAAATTTCTGTGCATTTACTCCTATTCCCCTAGTCCTGCCACTTGAGATGCTCTCAAGAACTTTGTGAGATGTCCTCAAGAACTTTTTGGGATGGTCTCAAGAACTTTGTGAGATGGTCTCAGAACTTCATGAGATGGTCTCAAGAATTTCATGAAATGCTCTCAAGAACAGTGAAGGGCCAGCGACCCTGCTGCCTGGCATGGATGTTGCTTTGAACTCAGCACAACACTACCTCTGTGCCAGCTGGGATCTGGCCCTAGACTGCATCATTTCAGTGGGGAGGAGATGAAATCAAAATTTTCTCCTGGGCAAGGAGCACACTCGACTGCCTGTGGACGCCCTCCCCAATGACTTCCCTGCACCCCCCTTCCCCCAGCTGCCCCCAGTACCTTATGGACCCAGCCAGGAGGGGGTTGAAGGCGTAGAGCCAGTCGTGCATGTCCTTGTCACTGCTTGCCTGCAGCAGGATGCCCCGGTGCTCCGTACACACGGCAAATGTGTTTGGGGTCTGCTGGGGGAGAGCCGGGGCTGAGTCCCTCACCTGAGGCAGAGCGTGGAGTGGGGCTGGCTCCCGGCGCCCTACCTTGAGCATGGCCTGCTGGTCCTCACTGTATTCCACCTGGGCCTTGGAGAGGTTGAGTATGGCCCTCTCAACCGCATCCTTGTCCGAGTTGTAGATGTAGACGTATGGGCGCCGGACCACCACGAAGCGCTTCACCCACCCATTGGTGTGGGGCTCCAGGAAGTGCAAGTAGCCCTTTTTGGAGACGATGGGGCTGCAGAAGGGACCGAGATCAAGGTAGGACATGGACCGTGAGGAGGTGGCAGTGGTAGGGCACAAACCCCACAAGCGCCAAGGTGCTCCCCTCACTGGCTGCTCCAGCCGCTCCTACCTGACCCGGATCTCCTGGGTGACCCGGATCTCCTGGATGTCAGGCACGAGCAAGCGCTGGGGCTCCTTCTCCTCCTCAGGACGGCAGGCTGGGGACTTCTTCTGCTCTCCTTCTACTGCAGGCTCCAGGTCAGGGCTCTCTGCCCTGGAGGAAACCTGGGGGGGTCTGGGGAGGGAGGAGAGGCCAGGGGTGTAGGAGTAGTGATGGCTGGGGAACACCCATCGACCAGGACCATGTCCCAGTGGCACAGCTGCCCTGCTCAGGGGACACCGAGGTGTCACCTGAACCTCTGGGCCACCTTCTTACCTGACCTCCATGGCGTTGTAACGTCCTTCCACCAGTGACGGGCAGGTTGAGGAGGGGGTGAGAGTAGTGACGCCAAGAACTGGCATGGAGGGGTCTCTCATCAGGGTCACAGACATTTCGGATAGCTGTGGAGGAGCGGAGGTGGGGACTTGAGTTTCCACCTAAAGCCAGGACCAGGCACCTGCTCATACGGGGAGAGGCCAGACCTCTGGCCGGTGGGGTCCTCTCCTGGCAGAGTCCTGAGAGCCACCAGCTCTGGGAACACCAGGGGCAAGCAGAAGGAACGGAGGTACCCCGGCCATGCATCCCTCCCGGCCCCCACCAGCCCAGCGGAGCCCAGGGCAGCAGCAATACCTTGCTCTCGCTGGCGCTAATGCAGACGTGGCTGTGGCTGTACTCTCTGTTGAAGGTGTGCGTGAGCAGGCGCAAGCACTGTGGAGAGAAGAGGAGGACGGTGAGGCAGGAGGCACCTTCCTCCACCCTTCTCCTCCTGCTCCTCTTGGGTTTTCTCCTGCCTTGATCCCCTGCCACCCCGTGGAAACTCCTTCCCGGCTTCATCCCCGCGAGCTGGGGATGCTGCAGGATGGTACCTTCACGGCCAGCTCCTTCTGCCTCTCGCTGGGGGTCTCGGGAGGAGAGGTGCGGCTCTCGGGGGCCCCGTCGACAGAAAGCGGGGAGGAGACGCAGGATGTGCTTCGGGATTCGGAATCCTCGCTGGAGCAGGGGGACAGGGTCTCCAGGCCCAGGCGCTGAGTCGTCTCCAGCTTCTCACGCAGGAGCAGGTAGTGCCTTGTCTTCTCCACCTGGGCAGAAGCAACCAGGCTCAGGGGTGGCCCTTTCCCCCCACCGGCATCCTTTCGGGGACCGTGCTTCCCATTAAATCCATCTGTGCATTCGCTTGGGGTCTGCTGGGACCCAGCTAGCAGCGATGCGCAGGAGAGCACCGGCGGCACAGCCCCGCTCCTGCAGCTGGGAGGGCTGAGACATCTGGGGTGAGGGGCTTGAGCTGCAAATTGCACCATCTCGGCCCATTTTTTGTCCAGATTCTTACTTCTTGCAGGAGGCTGAGTTTCTCTAGCTCCCACTGATGGTCGAGGATGAGGCTGTCGCTGCGGGGGCGGGGGGGCCCCCAGCCAGCCAGGTTCTCCTCGCCCCGCACGTAGGCTACGGAAGTGTCCAGCACACGCCGGCGCCGTCTCTGCATGCCTGCGGGGAACAAATACACAGCTGGGGGGAACAGACGCACAGCCCCGACCGCCACGCTGTGCCTCCCAGCCTCGTGCAGAACACCAGGGTAGAGGCACGGCACCCACCTGGGCTGCCAGCATCAGCCACGCGGCAGAGGCTGAGCTCGTAGACTCCCGTCACGCGGTTGCTGCGAGCAAAGGGAGATGAGGTGTTACCAGCTCTGCTCCATCCCCATGCCCCGGTTACTTCACCCAGGTTGCTGGGGTGCCCCAGGAGGGCTCCAGTCCCTGGGTGATGGTTGTCCTGCCCCAAAAAAGCAGGAGCGTCCCAGTACCTCTCGGAAGCCCGCAGGCTGCCGCTGCCAAAAAGGTTGCGGATGGAGCGGGAGGCAGGAAGCTTGGCATCCCGGGAGTAGAAAACCATGCAGAAGTCTTTGGTGATGACAGCGGGCTGAGTACAGTTCTCCATCTGCAGCAGGGCAGGGGGGAGAGGCATCAGGGGGGCTGCGGCTTGGCAGCCCAGCGTGTCTCTCCCACCCCTGGTACTCAGCGGTTTCCCCTCCCGGGGTCCTGCAGAGCCCCCAAGCACCAGGCTGAATCCTGCACCCCGTTAGCATCGGTGCCAGCTAAGGAGGGGTTCAAACTGGCTGTACCCTGACGGTGGGGGAAATAGCAGACTTTGTTGGTGTTATAATGGCCCTAGTTAAGGTCCTTGCCTCGATATAGGCAGAAAGGGTGATGTAGATTTTCTCCCGGTACGGGGTGACGCGGTTGAGCAGCAGTGAGTTGTGCATGGAGCTATCCCACGCCGTCTCAAACTGGTAGAAAGTCCTGCCGAAAAAAATAACAGAGCCATTAAAACAATCTCCCCAGGACCCCGGGCAAGCAAGCAAGGAGATACCATCGTCCCCCCCACCGGCAGCGCTGCAGCAGGACGCACGGACAGGCACGCACAGGGGGGGGGTAGAGGGGGACAGCCACTCCAGAGGACACAGGCTCAAGGCAAAGGGGGACAAGGCGTGGTGGGAGGGGGACGTGGTACCCTCGAACGGCTGGCAGAGCGGGGTTTTGGGGAGGAGGGACCGCGGGAGGAGCGGGGGGCTCAGCTGGGGTGCAGGCAGGGCAGGGCAGGGCTGGGAAGGCAAAGGAGAGCAAAGGAGGGTACATGCCCCATCCCCGTGCTCAGAGTGGGGGTTTGCCACCCCCCCAGTGCACCCAGGCCAGGTCCCCAACATCCAGACCCTGGG
>NW_010101539.1:6301-9115 GCF_000699245.1 Pterocles gutturalis
GTCACCTATTTGGGTGACAATGGCTAGAAGGGAGGATGCTCAGCACTTGGGGGGTTGCTGCCAGCCCAACCCCCAGGAGAGCAGCCCCTCCGCCAGCTGGGTCTCTGTCTCCAGGGCTGCCCTGTCCGCCAGCCCTGAGCCCTGGTGAGACCTGGGGGGCTCTGATTTGGTGGCTGGTCCCTGTCGGGCTGTCTCCCCTGCCTGGTTCTTGCTCTGCCCTGATGACCAGCCCCATCCATCCCTGTTCCCACCGGGCTGCCTCGCTCCGCTCACTGTGTTTTCCATGGCTCCCAGGCAGGGAGAAGGAGCAAGGGACACCCCAGCCCCGCTCGCCCTGTGATGACAGGGTCCCGTAAAGGATAGCGCAGCCACCCAGAGCCACCCCACCTTCTTTGGGTCAAGCAATCCGAGGGAGGGGGAACCAGGAGCCGGCTCTGGTTTGAGAGCATGGGGGATCCCCATTTCACCCCCTGCCCTGCTCCTGGGCTCCCTCCTGGGCCACCCTTGGGGTTGTGGAACATCCACTCCCCAAAGCCACCCAGAGACGCTGCAGCCCTGGCTACTGCCTGAGCATCCTCACGAGGCTGTGGCTCAGCGACTGTCTCAACGAGAACACTTTGGCACACCCCTGAAGCAGCATCCAGGCAGCTGAGGGGTAATTTTAACAAAAGCCAGGGCAGACAGAGGGAGCGGGAAGAGGCTGCGTTGGAAGAAGAGGGAGAGCAACTCTTTCAGAAGGTGTATAAAACACATCAAAAAACCCCCCACGTGAGACAGAGCCAAGGTTAAGGATCGTTTTGCAGACACAGGTTGCTTGAAAAGAGAGTGCTCTGCAGGAAGGAGAAGAGAAGCCTCAGGGGAGGGGGGAAAAGAGCAAAAAGCAAAGGGAAGGAGGCAAAGGAGAAAGAGAGAAAAGCGGGAGGGACCAGACCGAGCGGGTGTGCGTGAAATACCTAGTGTCATTTCCGAACGAAATGCTATAAGTGGAAGGTGACCCAAGGACAAACACACACACACACACACGTACACACACAGAAAAACGAAAGGTCAGAAAGCATCGTCTGTACGGGGCTGGCGCGGGAGTAGGGCCATGAGCGAGCCCCTCTTGAGGGGACTCACCCCGCAGCAGCACCGCTGGCCAAAGGAGCCCAAAACGGAGCCCAAAGGAGCTCAGCGAGGGCAGAGGTTTACCCGCCTGGGTGAAAACCATCTGCCTCCCACTTTCCTCATGGTCCAGCAGCTGGGAAGCGAACAAGTGCATCCTCCCCATCCCCTGAATTCTGCCCGTGCTGCCGTCCTGGGGCAAGGACGTCCTGCCCAGCACAGCACCCCCGGGAAGGTGCCTGTCGGGGATGACCAGCTGTCCCACTGCCACCCATGCAGTGGGAGATGATTTCTTGGCCCGTCCCCTGGTTCACAGGGAGAGCATTGCTGTGCCGAGGGCTCATGGGCAATGCCGGCACAGGCCTGTGTGCTCCTGCAGCAGTGGACTGGATCCATGCTGGATCCATCCACCTGCACCCTGGGGAGGACAAGGTGCTGCTGGAGGGACAGCTCTGTCCTTCAGCATCTCCAAGCACGACCAGCTTTTAGCCACTGTAGGGAGGACAACCTCCTGGGCACAAAGCCACGGAGCCCAGCAGGATTTGGGAAACCCCATCCCCTGTCTCCCAGATGCATCCCCCTCTTCTTCCACCACGGGGCACAGTGGTGGGATGTCCCCTCCTTTGGGACCGCAGCAATGCTCTTGGCCAGAGTCTGGTGGCAGCACCTTGGGTCCGGCAGCTCTTGCCCATGCATCGCACACTAGGTTCACCCTACAGTCCCAGCTAAACTCATCCACATCCCCAAAACAACCACTCCCCCCGTTAGGCAGGGGTATAACAGTCTGTGCCACGCATGGGCACACGCACCCACCATCACACCTGCATATGGCCGCGCACTGCCAGTGTGTCGCACCTACATTCGTGGGACTAGTGTGCAGCAGCTGAGCGTGCTGCTGCAGCACCCGGGGTGCTGCCACCATCACCGGGTGCCTAGGTGAGGGCTGGAGGCACCCCAAAGCCCCACCACAGTCCGCATCAGCCCTGTGGCTGCTCCACGCAGCACTGGGGGCTGAGGTGGGGCTGGGGCAAGAGGTGACAGGGGGGCGGCACGCTCAGCGCCAGATGCCAGAGAGATGGGAGAGGAGCAAAGTCCAAAAAGCAAGAAGAAATCCCAGATCAGGTGATGGAGACGCAGGCGTGCAAAAGGGGGGAGCGGCAGCCAGCGAGAGCGCGGCCCAAATGAACAGCAAAGGGGGCTAAGTGAGCGAGAGGTGCCAGGGAGAGGAGGGAGGATGGATGGGGCATGTGGAAGGATGAGGGGCTGGATATCCAAGTGCTGTCTCCGGCGGGAGTGAGCGCACCAAGGCAAGGTGGGGAGAAAGAAAGAAGGGAGAGAGGAAAGCGGGGGTGGAAAAAAAAAACAATGGAAACAAATAATACCTAGGCATATCCGAATCAAGAAACTGCCTGCAAAAACACAAAACAATCACATGGTTAGTGTGGGCTTGGATGGGCGGCAGCAGCGGGGGAAAGCGAGGGGGGTACCCTGGGCACTGCCCTGCCCTGCGCCTCCTCCCTGGGCGCTTGATGCAGGGATGGATGGGTGCCAGGGAGGGAGCTGTGTCGCTTCCCCGTCTCCTCCTGAGCGGCTCCAGGGGACTGGGGAGGCTGTGGGAGGTGGAGCCAGGGCTGCTCTGGGTGATGGAGGCTGCATGGCATAAGGCAGCGAAGCAGGGAGCGCAAGAAGCCGGGGCAGAGGGTGAAGCGG
>NW_010101540.1:0-275 GCF_000699245.1 Pterocles gutturalis
AAGCTGCCTCCTCTGACACCAGCACCATCTGTGTCATCCAACAGGGGCAGGTAGAGCCGGGAGGAGACATTGCATCTGCTACCCTTATCATCACCCCAGTGCACACCCGCAGCTGGGTCATCGGAATGCAGCAGCATTTCCTCCACCCACAAGCTGCCTCCTCTGACACCAGCATCATCTGTGTCATCCGCAAGCTGCCTCCTCTGACACCAGCATCATCTGTGTCATCCGACGGGGGCAGGGACCGGGCAGCGGCCATGAGCAGCAGTCCACCG
>NW_010101541.1:0-18504 GCF_000699245.1 Pterocles gutturalis
TGTAAAGTTTCTCCTCAGCAAACGGCTGGTTTGATGTGTCCTTTTCCAAGAAACCTCCCCCCTTGACTTGAAATTCGTTTAAAGTGCTTTGTAAAGGCAAAACACAGGGCAAAACGATTCTGGAAAGCTCTCACAAACTGTATGAAAGCACAGAGTTCCCCTTGGTGCAGAGCTCGCTGGCACGCCGTGGTAATGCAATGTCATCTCTCTTGTCTTTTCCCATAGCGAGTCAGATGGCAACCCCAGCACAGAAGATGAATCCAGTAAGGGGCAGGAGGATCTATCTCCCCATCCGCTCTCCAGCTCATCTGATGGCGTTACCAGCCTCAGCCTTCCCGGCCACATGGAGCCCGTCTACATGCAGCAGCTTGGAAACACTAAAATAGCCTTGAGCTCATCTGGCGTCTTGTTGAATGGAAACCTCGTGCCTGCCAGTACCTCTCCCGTCTTTCTCAATGGTAGCTCTTTTCTTCAGGGACCTAATGGTGTCATTCTCAACGGACTCAGCGTGGGGGCTTCGCAGACGGTTACCTTAAATTCGCCCAAAACCACGTCGGGTGTTGTGAGCAATGGGGTGTCCATTACTGACATACTGTCGTCTTCGTCAGAAGATGTTAAGGACTTCAAACTCCTTCAGGCTTCAGTCCCCAATGCGGCAGCAGCCACCTTCACCCCCAGCAACATCCCGGTCTCATTCCCGGGATTGATACCGAGCTCAGAGGTGAAAAGGGAAAGCGTACAAACTGCTGCTTCCCAAGATGGAGGCTCTGTAGTTACTTTTACTGCTCCTGTCCAAATAAACCAGTATGGCATTGTCCAGATCCCCAATTCAGGAACAAATGGCCAGCTGCTGAACGGAAGCATCGGTTTTTCTTCTCTGCAGCTGCCTCCTGTTTCTGTGGCAGCTTCACAAGGTAAAAGTTTTGTCTGTTACAGTAAAAGGTATGAGAAGAAGTTGGTATCAGGCACATTTAGCATTTTAGAAGCTTTTCCTCCAAGGTACCAGGATTGTATCTCAGCCATGGCCACACACAGTATGGCAAATAATACCTTTTGCCTTACTTTATGGTAAATTATGCTCATGGGCAGACTGTTAGGAGCAGAGAAGGAGATCTGGTATTTTACACCCCTTTCATCTCATGCTGTTCTCAGAAGTCTGTGATGCCAATCTTCATAAATATCTGTAAATTTTACACGTTTCAGTGATTCAAAATGTTCCCCATTTGCCATTGAATTATTTTAATGAGAAGGTTCATAAAAATGAAAATTGCAGCAGCTGGAAATTGTTACAGTTGTTGTTCTTGTGGTGGTGGTTTTTTTTTGGTTTTGTTTTTTTTTTTTAACCAAAGCATTTCATAAAAATAAATGTTAAATGACTATAGACACAACAAGACCAAGCAGTTACACTGGTACATTTTCTATCCTATAATTAAGGAAGATTAAACTGCAGGGAAACAATACAAATATGCAATAGCTCGTAGATACAAAACACGAGGGTATTTGGATAAAACTGCCCTCGGTCCAAAGGAAATATGTCATCATAGGTTCACGTGCCAAGTGTGCAGTCTCCTCCCCACATTTGCTTTAGAGTTTGTCTTAACATACCATAGATTGAAACTTGCAGCCAGCCAGGAAGAATCCCAGGGAGCACAAACCTAGTTCTGGATCCTTGTTTTGAAGCAGCTCATTTATAAAGCACAACTGGACAGCTTTGTTACTCATTAGCCCCTGTATCTTCGGTTATGAAAATGATTAAACTTGAATGAATCTCTAGTTTCGGGAGCTATGAGTACTATAATGAAAATCGAACTCTGCTCATGTTAGTTAATTGAATGAAAAGTGTATAGAAGGTGCATTATTCTTGCTGTTAAAGTAATACAGGGAGGAACACTGTAGCCATACAAACACATTTTAAATGGGTGAAAAATTACAAAATCCTAGAATGTGGCACTCGCAGTCACTAAAAGTTACTGGTAAAATAGTTTAACCAAGATGAAAAAGCAGAGACAGTTGTCTGAATACCACCTATAATTACAAAAGCCATTTAATCCACATGCTCCCAGGCATAAACTGACAGCCACCAAAGGTGAGAAAGTTCTGTCCCTTAAGTAGTATGGGGCTATTGTATTTGAAAGTCCTAAGATTCATAATAAGTTCCTCTCTGAACACTTTCTCCATTGTTAAAAATACCAATTCCCACTGGAGAGTGATCCGCTGTATGTCCAGTCTGGTGCAGAGAAAAGTCAAGATCCCTATTTGCTGCTTTGATTTATTTTTCTTCTTGTTTTTCTTAACACAAAACAAGTGGATACCTGGGTGTCTATTCCAACTGAAGTGTGCTGCAGGGTATTTTAAGTAAGCTACGTAAATTATATCTTATTGCCAGGTAACCTTCAAGTTGCCTTGCTTTATTCTTCTAGTTCACACATATGAGTAATATCTTCCAAAAAAATCCTTGATTAACGGGAATGAATAGGGAGTTGAAATAGTCCCCGAGTGAGAAATGCATCTTCAGTGCTCTTCTAAAAAATTCAGCTGTTTCTACCTACAGCCTCTTAAAATTGTAATTAAACTGCTTTTGAGAAAGAGAGGTGTTTGAGGTGGGATCCAGTCTTGAGAGCCAGTATATCTTAACTTTAGGAATTATAACAATGATGAGTTATTGTGGCATGTCCAGTAAAACCAACTTCAGGTTGTCTGTGGCCACCACTTCATGCTCTGGTAGCTACAGCATCACAGAAGCAGTGCCATGGCTTTCAGCAAGGGCAGACAGTTGCTGGGTGACTTTACACAGCGTGGAGGGTTAGGCTCTTAGAAATAGGTGACAAAGTGAGCTGAAAGGCAGTACACCAGAGTGCTTGACAGACTGCATGATTAACCTGGTAGAATTTACTGGGTTTTGGTATTTTCTCTGCAGGCTGGCTCAGGTAGGCTCTGCCCAGCAGTCGCGGATTTCATGTGACGTGTCTCCAGTTTCCCACACACAGCTGTAGTCTGTCACTGAACTATCTTTAATAGCTTTTCATGCTTCTATTCTTAGATAGAAATTGAGTGGTGGCAACTAGTGAAGGCCAAAGCGCGTTCGTATTAATCACATGGCCAGGGACTGTTTGCCCCTTAATGAGAGTCTGAAAGATACCTAATATACCAGAACCATGGTGGTTTATTTTTCTTTCTAGAAGCAGTTTCTATTAACGGCTCTTATTTCTTCATAGCAAATTTTGTCCCACCTGTTACAAACAACACTGTTCTGTGCAGTATGAAATATTAGCATATGTGTGTACTGCAAAGATAAAAAAGACCAAAACATCTTCACAAAATGCCTACACAACTCACTGCCAACTATAATCCGTGTTTTCCTTTCTTTCGCTTCCTTTTCTCTAGGTAATGTTTCAGTAAATGCCAGTACATCTGATGGAGTAACTTTTACGACTGACTCTTCAGCAGTGCAGCAAGGAAAGGTCTTCTTCAGCCCCCTCGCTCCGAGCGCAGTCGTTTATACGGTTCCCAATTCAGGCCAGGCAGTAGGCTCTGTCAAGCAAGAAGGACTGGAAAGAAGCCTTGTGTTTTCTCAGTTGATGCCAGTCAGTCAGAACACGCAACTAAATGTAAACATGACTCCTGAAAATATATCCAGCGGAGGCCTCCAGTCCCTAGCCTCCTCGTTAGTGAATGTAACGCCCTCACATAATTTTGCCCTCACACCACCAACTCTTTTAAATGCTGCAGAACTGAACTCTGGTATCTCGGAGAGCCAGTCCATGTCGTCGCCTGTGACCAGTACCTCTACCGTGATATCCATCAGCAACACTAACTATGCAACCCTTCAGAACTGTTCCCTCATTACCAGTCAAGATCTGTTGTCCATTTCTACAGCACAGCCCGCGCTTGGAGAAATCATTTCTACGAGCGGAGACCGTGTCAGCCACCCCTCTGCACAAGTACATCAAGATTTTGTCAGAGAGCACAGGTTAGTTCTGCAAGCCGTACCTGATGTCAAAGAGAATTTCTTGCCTAATTCTGAGAGTAAGTCAACTGGCAATTTAATGATGCTGGATTCGAAAGGCAAGTATGTTATAAGTAACATGGTTGACACAGTTTGTGAAGAACTGGAAACGGACAAAAAAGAACTTGCCAAACTGCAGACAGTTCAGATGGATGAAGATATGCAAGACTTGTAACTTTTTTTTTCTTGCTTTCTGTTTCAATAGATAAGTCTCCTGTTGAGGCCCTAACAAGCACCAAGTGTGTATTTTTTTTGTTGTTTGGTGTTTTTTTTTTTCATTTGAAGAAAACAGAAGAACACTTAAATGGTCTGAATAGATGTACAGAGGAATCTCCAGCAATGGAATTAGGTTGCCACGCTTGGTTTGCATGCAGTATTCTCTTTTAAGCAGATTAAAGGAGAAAGAAAACGCCAGGGCAAGTACCAAGCGAATGGGTACAGGTTTGGCTAAGAGATGCTACCTAGATAGTACATACATACTCTCAACAGTAAGTATACACTCCTGACTTTAGATACAAAACAAAAATCTCGCTCTGAAAAGGTAGAAACAATGCAGTCATTTTTGCTGTTTACTTATAGTCTGTGGGCATTGAGAAATTTTTAAAGAACTCTATAGACGATACCTCACCGGCTACTTTTATGTTGTTTGAGGTTAAGAAACGAAACAGAATCATAAATAGTACTGTTACTGGTGTGTTTGCTTTTTTCCAGCAGACTTGCATTCAAACCAAAAATCTCGCATCAAACATTTACAGGTTTCTAAATGCTACAGCTAGCATTTTGTCAGTACACCAGAAAAAGTATCATTTGAAACTCCAATTATGCAACTCTGAAGCTTTCTCTCCAGTATGAATGTAAATATTTTTTCAGTTCTTATAAAGGAGACTTTTTTTTTAAATTAGTACAGTGGATTTTATTTATGGTTTATGTTCCCTTTCACTTTAGACACAATGCATTGAAAAGGAAAACGTTTTCTGGCTGTTTAATTTATTTTTATTGTTTGAGCAGGAAGTAAGCGTAGTTATTTCTGATGAGGTTTTACTTTTTTTTTTTTGTAGTTTTTCAAGCAATAGACTGTAAAAGTTAAAATGTTAATCACACTGAAACTAGAAAATGAACTCCCAGTCTCACAAACCCAGGAGGTCCCTGTCTCTACCCCATCTGTCTTTGTGTTCAGAAGTTTTTTGTTTGTTTTGTTAGTAATTTGCTAATTAGTTGAACCTTTTTGTGTATTTTTTACAGAATTCCACGTGCCTTTCTTCCTAGTGGCCTTATCTTTGTTACTAAAGCACAGTGGCAGGAGGAATAAAAACACTGATTTGCAAATATCCGTCCTCAGGGTCAGATCCTGATGCCTTACTTCTGCAAGTAGACCCGCTGACTTCAGTGCCCCTACTTGCACGAGTAAGAAGTTTATAAGTCTTTCGGTCATTGTGGGTGACATTTACTAGCGGTGCAGAGAGCCAAAGATAGGTCCTTCTTCACCACGTCAGCAGGGCAGGAGGAGTCCAGAGGGACCATGGGCAGAGCTGTTGTGCTGAGGGAAAGGTCTTGGCTCCCGCCTTGGGCAGATGAGCAGGAGAGGATGGGTGGGCGGGCTGGGGAAGGAAACCCCCTCTTTACACAGACCCATTGGCCAAATAGCTCGTGTGGGAGGGTTTCAGCTGCTGTTCAAGCAAGCAGGCCCCCATCCAGGAGTGCACTTAAGCATTTATTTATATATCCTTCCAGAATAAGCAGCGTAGGGGCTGGTGGTGGGAACTGCAGCTGCTTGTGGGAGCAGCTTTGGTCTCTGCCTGGCTGGAGATGGGTCTCCTCTCCCTTCAGCCCTTTGTGCTGCGCTGGGGACAGCAGAAGCAGGTGGGCTCTGGGCAGGTGGAACAGATCTTACCTTTCCTCCAGAGGAGTTTTTGTAGCATGAAAAAAAGCACATCCTTAAGCTTTAAAATAATAATAAGAATGCAGATGTCTAAAAATGACATGCCGTTAATCTTTGTGGTTTTGTTATTTTTTATTCTAATGTGAATATATCCAGTAACTAAAGCATGTGTTCATCCTCATCAGGGGCCTGGTCCGAAGCCTTTGGAAGGCAATGGGAAATGTTTTCATAAGCTTCTGTTGGCTCTGAATCAGGCTCAGGACAAAACAAGATCACTTGTAAAGGACAAAAAAAAAAAAAAAAGGAAAGGAAAAAGAATAGAGGTAGCACATCCCGGTCTGTTTCTGTCTTGGTTGTTAACTGGTTCTGTGGAAAGCCTTTGAGGAATGAAGGGTTTTTTCTGCACGCTGTGAGCATGGCATAGGCATCATCACTATTGTTTTGCACTATTTGGTGAATACAGCATGTTTTGCAAGGTATTCTGTGGAACCTTGAAGCTGAGCTCTGTCGGTAAGCACTGGAGTCCACGCTGCGAGCCGGAGTCTCTAGGACTGCAGGGAAAAGCGCAGGGAAAGGGACGAGCACGTGTGCAAGGCGTGAACTTTGCAGCAGTCACCGATGCTCTGCAAACAGCAGCAGCCCGTAAGCAGTTGCCTGTCCTCACATGCTCCCAAGCAAAAAGGGTGGTTAAGTCAAGCGCTTTAAAGTGGAGATTATCACAAGCAGAACATGGAGCTATATGTTCCCCTGGCATAACTTCCCTTGACATTCAGGGGATCTCTGCGTGAGCAGGGAATCGGATAGTCCAGAGTCCTCCTCTCTGCTCTGCTTGTTTGCTGGGCTCCAGCGTGAGCAATCTCCTTCCCACCTCTTTGCCCATAAAACCAGGATGATGCTAACAGTAGCTGTATCTGTTTTGCATGAATTTGTTCAACCGTTTGGAAAATTAGAAGGACCCTGTATGATTGTCATATTATTGAGAAAGTGTGCGTGGCTCTGAAGGAGTTGTTCAGGGCTTAACGTTTCATCTGTGAAGCTCAGACTATATTTGGAGGCAAGCTACAGAGTGTTTCAGAGCACTCTCTGTTGTTGACACGATCAGGTCTCTGAAAAGACTGTGGTGTTATGCCAGTACCTGTTACTTTTTAAAATTTTTCCTCCTTTGCTTTTGTTGTGTTACTGAGGCTCTGAATTCCATGGCTTTGCAGCACAGTTGATGTGAAAACTGTGTATGTTGTTACAGTGGCACGTACCTTGGAGTGTCTGGTACTTCTAATAGGAGACTTCCCGCTCTTGAGTGGGAGCAGAGGATGTACATAAAGCAGCGGTTTGGGACAAAGTGAGATTAATCTATGCTAGTCTTCCAGATATCAAGTAACTTATTTTATTATTATGTTTTACTCTTTCTTTCTCCCGTTGAAAATAAGTGTCATTCCCTCCAGATAACGTAGTTATAACCTCATGTTTTCTGCAGGTACATATGCACAATATAAAGACTCATTGCACGGTACAGTGTTTTAAAAATAGATATTTAAATAAGTAGTTTTACTCCTACTGTAAAATAAGAGTCAGTTTTTATTATGTGATCCTCAAGCAAGCAGGCTAACTGCTCTAAATAGACAGTACACAAAGTCCCAGAAATTATCTGGGACCGGATCTTTGGCTGCTGTAAAGAAAGCATTGCTCCACTGATTCCCAAACTGAGGATTTTACACGGTGTTTAGGCGATATGGATGCTCATGTCCCACACGTGTGAATGGCAGTGAGTGTCCAACCCCCCCAGACAGTCCCTATTATCACATTCTGTTGTTTAAATGGCAAGTATGTCTATCTGGCATACATGCTCCTTCTCTTCCCTCCCTCTCTGTTACGGATGAGAATAAAGGATCATTTCAGCTTCACATATGTTTGTAACTTGTAAGTCCACTGGAAATCTTACAGGAGACATTGCCAAATTCTATTACTTTTCTGGTCCCAGACTCAGCTTTGAAAAAATACGCTTAAAGTTTAAGCAAATTCCTACAAAGCATAATGTTAAAAACCCCTTTGTTCTTCACTACTTTTAATTAAAGCTGCCTCTGCTTTGCCGAGAGTTTTGCAGAGAACCAGAAATATATTAAATCGAATGCTCTGTCTGGACTATTTGCAGCATTATTCCTGTGGTCTTACCAAAAAGAACATTTCAGCCACATAAATCACGGACATCTATCGGCCAGGTCCTCGGCTGGGCTAAGCTAGCACAGCTCTATTGACTTTAAATGTCCTTTCATGCCAGCCAAGAATACGGTCCATTCATTTCACTGGAGTTGGATCAGGGACGGATTTGGCCCAGTATGCGGTGGCAGTATGAACCGGTGCACAAGGCTGACACTCAGACAGTTATAACTGAATGGTCAAAGTCTTTCGAAGCATATACCTCTTTCCATTTACTGCTTTGCCCTGCCTGTGGATTCAGGAAGACACATTCAGAAAGCTGCTTTACCCAGAAGTAAGGCTGGAACTATCAATCTGAGATTAATGACAATAAGGGACAGATTCTGACTTCAGATCCTGCAAAATCACCTCAATAACTGTTTTCCGTTAAATTAAGCAGGACAGAATTTGGCCCCACATGCACAGTAGCTTTTCCCCTATGTAGGTTTCCGGTGCCTGTGCACTTTTTGTAGTGAGGGCAGATGAACAACCAAGAGGGTGCATCCCTGCATCCCTTCAGTTTCATATGAAATAAGTGTGCAGGACTCCTGGGGGCATGAATACCTACCTAGTGCTTGTGGTTGAGAACCATCTCAAAACATAAAAAGAATAGTAATTTCGTAACTCTGGAAACAAAAGTAATGACATTTTACAAGCAAGGAGATCTGAAGTCTTCCTGTATCTCCTAGCAGTTATTATCTTGAAGGATATTTTATACCTTACTTGTATGTTTCATATAATTTAAAACTAGCTTCTTACCTTTCTGAACTCAAGGAGGGGGTGAATCTTCTGACTTTCAGGATTCACGTTCAGAGGATGTTTGTTCTTTTTGCTGCATGTACTGTTTGTCCAGAACTAACCGGTTATTTCTGCGATATGGGTTTTATTGTGCCTTACAAGAAATAAGAAATTTAAGCAGAATGTACGCATTAGAGGAGGGAATAATCAGAAGTCTTTACTGCACTGTTAGATGATTCCGCCCCAGAGTGTATCATCAAACATATCTGTGCTTAATGACCCAACCAAAGAGATCTAAAATATGTATGTTTGTTGTACTGTAATAGGGGTTTGTGCCTGGACAATTAAGTGTTTTATTTGTATTCTGAGATGATGTGAACTTATTTTTCTAAACACTATACTGAATAAACTTTATATTTATACACATCTTCTGTAAATATTTCTATTTGCGTACAAGGTGTGCGGGCTTTGAATTTTGTGTTAGAAAAGCAATCCAAAGTAGAAACTCTGCTTTGCATGACTCATGGTGAAGGTGATGGCAACTGTGAACGCCTGTGCTTGCCAGGGGATTAATCTAAAGCCTACTTAAGCTAGAATGAGACTTTCTGTTGACTTGGGTGGGTTTTGTCAGCCCCTAACTTTGTTTCTAAAATACTAAATTAAAAACCATAAATCTTCTATTTTGTATTGAACCTAGCTATTAAATCTGTGTCTCAAACCAAATTTATACTACAATTAAATAGACACTATTGAAATATATTTCCACCTACTGCTTAGGACTAGTTACTTACAGCTCCCATGGCATTGGGATGCTTTCTGTGTCAGAGTTTCTTTTTGGATAGGTGAATTCCTATTTGTTAAATTTTTATCTGTTGACATTTGTCTTTAAAATGTTGCATTTGGTATCACAAGTGGTTTTGTCAGACTTTTGAGAACAACCTGAAATGTGTGTTCCCTTGATACTAAAGGATTTAAACACTTTACCATATTATTTTAGATCTGTGCTTGGAGTACCAGGATTGCCTAGTTGCAGTTTTGATGCCAAAATGAATGGCAGTAATTTAAGCAGACTAACCTTTAGAGGTGATACAGTTTCTCTCACTGTCCCTCCATCTTTCCCATGTACCGCAGCCACGTCCCGCTGGCTCCGCGCAGCGCCGCTGACAGTGATCCTGGTGGCAAAGCACAACGAGTCCCCAGCCCTGGGAGCATCGCTCCCCTCTCTGCATGGGGGTGAGCACTCTGCAGCTGCCAAAGTTAATCCGGTTTCCCTGGGAGCAGCCCTAAGGTAGAGAGAGACAATTGCCTTGTTGCCCAACTCTTTTCCTTCCCAGAAGCAGCACGCGTGACTCAGCGCTCCCATTCATAGCGCTTCCCTTTGCCATGCTTTGGCTTTGCTGGAGCAGTAGGATTGTGATAATATTTTCCTGCCCTGCAGATAGCAAATTCCTGATGGATCTCTGGATGGCAGCTCCATCCCAGCTTTGCTTGGAGCAGGGATTGAGGGTCTAAAGCCATCCTCCAACCTGTCTGTGAGCCCCTTTTTCTCATTTCTGCCCCATGACGCAGCCAGGGGAGAACCACTGCTGCTGAGTTGGCTCTGGCTGGGGGAGATTCCCCCCAGGAGGGATTTTCTGGCTGCACAGCATCCCCCATGCTCGACCAGACAAAGTGCAGGGGTTCGAGGACAACCAAGAAGCGGAAAGTCTTAGCATATGCAAATGTCAAAATTCTCCCTGAGCAGCCACCCATGCGGTATGCAGGATGAATCATGTCCTAACGGAGCGCATTCCTTGGAGGGCTTTGCAGATGTGTTCCAGGTCACGCTGGGCGAGAAAAACCACACACAGCCACGGTTACTTCTTCCCTGGCAGCTTGTGTGCAGATGGAGAAAAGGGGGGACCTTTGGAAGGGTGGGCAGCTGTCTCCCCAAGCCTGCACCCTTTGCACAGGGCCTGGGGATGCTGGAGGGAGGACTGGGGGCTGCCAAGGCAGTAGCTGGGATAAAGCTGATAGTAGGGAGGCTTGGCAAGATGGGCGGTTGCTCTTGATCTAGCAGGGAGACGAGCCGGGAAGGGAGGCAATGTTGGAAGACAGCATTTTTTATCCTCTGTTTCTGTCTGAGTTTTCCCCAGTGCCAGATCAGAAGGCAATTTTCTTGCTCCAAGAGGCAGAGGTTGGGTCAGTAAAAGAAGATCTTAATATAAATGCTCACGGCTTGGAAAGCAGAGGTCTTCTTACAGGGCTGCATCCTCTGTGGTGGTGATCTTTAGCTGCAGAAATCTTTGGGCTGGAGTCTTAGGATAGTATGTCTTGGTTATGGATACAGATCACATTTTTAATATAAAAATACATTTTAGAAGGAAAACGATTCCCAGAAATAGGAATTCATCTGCCAAACAATGTGTGCATAACTGACTTTACACTTAGAGGTGCCAGAAAGTTCAGGAATGAGACCAACAACATAAAACCAACACACGTGTGAAAAATCTACTACATTAAAGCCAGATTCAATAAAAATAGCACCTAGTTTATATGCTGCAGAAGCTGGCACATGCCTGCGAAAGCTGAAGGAAAAAGATAAAATGTTCAGAAGTTGCACATAGTCCAGAGGAACTGAGCAGCGCTGGAGTAGAGCTGATGGTTACTCAATAACTCATGTACAATGTTCTCTTGTGTAAGTACTTTAATTCTTCATCCTGCTACTTCTCAGGCAGAAAGACCCAGTTTGGAATACTTAAGGCTAATCAATAAGCTTTGTTGTTGCAGCCAAAGTGCTTTGCAATAGATCTTACATTACCCAAAAGGACTCCAGAATGTTACACCACACCATTTTCTTTTCTACTCTGCAAACTGACAGCCAATTATTCCGGTGTTACTGATGTCCCTTATACCGCTTGCAGCTGTAAAATGCAGCCCCTCCCATGAGGAGCTTACAGTATACAGAAATAAAAAGCAATCCAAGCTGGGAGGGGAGAGGAGGGCAGAGAGAGGAGGTGACTTGCCCGGGGCGATGCTGGCAGCGGTGGCAGAGGCGGGATGCAAAGCCAGGTCTCTGACTCCCCCTGTTGCTTTGCCCACTGGCTCCCGCTGCCCGGTCGGCTCTGATGCAATGCCCCCTGACAGCAGCAGGAGGACTTGCTGCTTATGCCAAAGCTGAGTTTGCTTCGTTCATTTATTTACTACGCTTACAGCAGCCTTCTGATGCTGACTGATAGCAACGTAAGCCTGCGGCAGAGCCCTGCCGATAACTACACTGGCCCTGGACCGGGATCACCCAATGGAGTCTGTAAACACGCTGGCTCCAGACAAACCGCTCCTGCCTGAATCACCCCATCACGGTGATGCACACACGGGCCCTAAAGGACTCCAAAGCTGCTCACTTCCAGCTCAAGGCAATTTTAGAAAGGTTTGACTCATCTCCCACCGAGTCCAAGAAGCAGAGGGAGAGAGATGCTCACAGGAGATGAGGGTGGGTTAGTCCAGAGCCTGAGCTGTGCATGCTCTTGCATGTTCTAAGCCAGCAATTTCTTGAAATAATAAATCAAGAACAAAGGACAATTAAGAGCATACCCATGTCCTAGGACGATGCTGGGGATTTTGCTGTTTACTGCTGCCTAAGCAAACCAGGGCAGGCAGGGGGATCAGAAGGCAGTTCTGGAAGGCAATGCTTTCCAAACCAACCTGAACACACTTGCAATAGATACACAAATATATAGTTTGTGTTAAAAAATAATAGCTGTTGTGTCGTATGTATGCAGGTGGAAGTAGGCGCTGAGCAGATTAAGACTCTCAAAAAATAAAAAAAAAAGACAAAAACAACCCTTTATTTTGAGGTTCGCTATGAATTTGCAGAAAAGCAATGAGGACTAATGGTTTTAAGTTTAAAAAGGGCAGATTTAGATTAGGTATTAGGAAGAAATTTTTTACTGTGCGGGTGGTGAGGCAGTGGCCCAGGTTGCCCAGAGAAGCTGTGGATGCCCCATCCCTGGAGGGGTTCAAGGCCAGGCTGGATGAGGCTTCGAGCAACCTGGGCTGGGGGGGGGGGTCCCTGCCCATAGCAGGGGGTGGGACTGGATGGTCTTTAAGGTCCCTTCCAACCCAAACCATTCTGTGATTCTATAAAAGACAGCCTCTGTTCCCTTTGGAGGCAACATATAACAGAGCCCAGCCCCAAAACTCAGCAAGTGAATGAGGCTGAGGCTCAGGATCCCCAGATGGGTGCAGGTTCCTTGCCAGCTGCTGAACAGTGCAAGCGTGTGTTGTCCCCTTGCTCAGAGCTTGTGGCAGAACAGCAGCAGAGGCAGTGGGGTTAACCATCCTGTTAGTGCCATGCTAGGAGGAGAAGCATGCTCCAGCAATATCAGTGAGAGCTGCAAACTCTAGGGGCGTGATATCATCTGCGTGTGGATGGATTTACGCACATCACACCCCTACGCAGGGAATGACATGAGCTTCCTGAAGGCTACTACAGCCCTTCTCCTTCTCTTGCCTATAAATGTAATAATGTTCTCCCCAGAGCTTCCAAACATTGTTCGCAGTATTTCTGCTTTTTACGTTGCCTGCAGAGCTTGGTCCCCCCAGATTTGCCAAGCAAGCAGCCAACGTGCAGCAGAAGCCGGAGAAGTAAGGCACACTCTTACACATCTGCCCAGGAGCATGAGGGCCGGGTGAAGGATCCCAGCGGGTCCAGCCTCCAGGTCAGCGAGCACTGCGGTGCTTCAGCTGATCCCACACAGCATCTTCCCCATGACTCCTTTTGCTTGGGACCCCTCAGGACTCCACAGATAAACTCCCAGGGGGGTGTTTAGGGGCTGCTCTCATTTGTCACCTTCCCCGGAGCCCCTCATCCCTGCACACCTCTGTGTTAGGAGGGAGGTGGGACCCAGGACTCCCCAAAACACTGGTACCTGAAAGCAGGCTGCCGATAGCAGCCTATTTCCAGGTATTGCTTTATCAAGAATTGCCCAGCCAGCCTGGAAGCACTCCCAGGAGCACAGGGCATGCTGCACATACCGGGCACAGTCGCCTCGCGCCAGCCAGCAGGGAGGCAGGATGGCTGGTCCCAGGACGGAGATTGGGCCGTGCCAGCCAGCCCTCCCCGGGCTCAGCCAGGGCAGTGTCCTGGTAGAGGGGTGCCAGGCGGACATTTGTCATTTTTGCAATGCAGGGCATCAGGGCTGGCACCCTCAGTAAAGCCCTTCTGGCCTGAGCTTCTAGGAATAGCTTCTTATAGCTACTGGGTTTTTTGGGTTTTTTTTTTTTTTGTGCAAACCAGAGGCAGGGCTAACCTGAGTATTAAGGCAGGAGAGCTTCATCCCGTTCCTTTGGAAATGTCAGTCCCTGCAAATGAGACTAATCGACCAGTTGCTCTTGGTTTATGTTTTGTTACGCAGTGATGGCAGCAAAAATTGCTAACATATGCACAGCTCAGAAGTGCTCCTGTTCGTTCCAAATTTCCCCCAAAGATCTGAATCTTTACAGTTTGGGTTGCAAAAGCAAGACTTGTTCACGTGAAGGATGCTCACACAAACAAGGAGTAGTCATTTGCTGATGGACTGGAGGATTAACCCCTCTGATTAAAGTACAGCATAGAGCATATTTATATTCATTTCTTAACTATTCTCGATTCTTTGGCTCTTTTTACAAGCCATAATAAATTAAACATCCCTGTGAAATAAGGAGCTGAGATTAACATAGGCTTGCAAGACTGGAAGGCGTAAGAGAGCCATACCTAAGCCCAAAACTAGACAACACTCCTGCTTTGGTTTTACTAGAGCCAAGCCCAGTGGAAGAAGTGCCCCCCCCCAACCTGACAAGCTCTATTTCCATTCTAGACACCACAGCCTGTGTTTCTAGACCCTGTGAAAGTCATGCAGAATCACCAGCTTGTCTTCCAGTTTTCCTCACCTGGGTGTATTTTCTTTATTTAATAAGCACATCTTATTCCAACATCCAGGATGCTCGTGAAAATACTGACAAGCACCGTGCCGAGTAGAAACTCTTGCTCCAGAGATGCTGGTTATTTTGACCTGGAACCACAAGATGATCACTGTTTCAGAACAATTTCCCACCCATCCTACGGGGGCTTTGCCCAGATCGCATTTCCTCAGTTCATCAGGGCATGGAACAGCATCAAAAGGCTGACGGGTGCCAAGCTGTGTCACATCTAATGGCTCTTCCCTTTCCAATTGGTGTATCATGTCATCAAAGGCAATGAGGCTGGCATGACATAATTTGAGAATCTCACTTTATAGCTGGTAGAAACCGAATCCCAGCGAGTCTGTCAGTAATGATATATTCCAGGTAACACAGGATTGAAATCTCCTGGCTCAAGGACCCGGTCTTAAACTTCAGCAATGTTCTGATTTGCCAACTTTCACAATTTATGAGCTTTGCAATATTTAGTAGCTGGCGAGAGAGGGGAAGTAGGCAGAGGGGTTGTGGCCACAGCTTCCTCCTCAACTTCATTGTTAAGTTCCTAGTTTTTTAAAAATATAAATAAATATGGAGGTGCTGAAGGTCTCCAAACCAGAACACATATAGGTATGGGTATATCACATTTATCTCTCTGACTGTATATAAGCACTTTATCTCAAAGTTGGTGTCGTGATTTTAGGGCCAGCCTCACACTTTCCAAACCTTTGGGTCTGATAACACTGTGTGCAACAAGACACTTCAAGAGGATAAATCAGGGTATTAGAAAGGTACCATTTTAGCAAAAAAAAAAAAAAAAAAAAAAAAAAGTCTACAAATTCAGGAGAATATTTGTTGGAGCTGTCTTTGGATCCCGATTTCCATTAACCTGAAATTAGATTTCTGCTTTAATTTACTAGGTTATTGCAGTCTAATCAGTGAAGGTGCTAGCTGATTTTTGAAAAATTTCTGCGTAACTCAATGTAAGGAGACATTTCACTGACCTAAAAACAAACCCTCAAGAACAGCATACACATGCATTTCTTAAAATCAGCACTTGTAAGACCAGTCTTGTTTTTAAGGAATTCAAGCAAATTCTTTTTACATCCCTGTATAACTCAGGAAGGATTTCCAGAGCATCCCGTGCCTGGCAGCTCCCACTGAGACTGGCAGCACAAGCAATCCCATCCCAGGTTACTCAAGGCCCCAGTTCAACACCACACCTAAATGCACATCTGCATACAAACCTGCATTTCAGTGCAGAGGGGGCACAAAGAAAAAGAGGGATTATCCTTTATTTTTCAATCTTGACTCAGAGTCAACCTGAACTATAACTGTCTCCCAAGATTAGGTGATGTTAGCCACTGGGAACCAAAAATCCAGTTCCTAAACATCTGAATTTCCATCTCCCAGTCTGTACAATGGCAGTAACAGCACTTTCCTCCCTCTTGGGTCTGCGATTCGCACAGACATGGTGGCACAATCGAAATTGTGAGGGTAGACCCCACTGATGGAACAGATAATATATATTATAAAATAATAATATATATTAAAAATACGTATAATGCATTGTTAGGATATTATTGAACTTATCCCTTACACAGATGAGTTCTCGAAATTGGTCTGGGTGCTCAGTCCCTCAGTAAGCTGTGCCGATGCCACCTCCTCTTCATCCCTCGCCGCCCCTCCCCATCCCTGCCCACCTCCCCCCTCCAGCGCACTGGCCCCGGGAGCAGTGTGAGCAGGGCACAGGAACAGGTCTCTGTCCTTAGGCCTTCTCCTTCCCGCTTCAATAACATTTGCCCAATTCTGCTCCTCTCCAGGCCAGGTAGAGAAAGGATAACTATTTATGAGCCTTCCTTCTTCACATCTTTTTCCACATTTATTGCAGCTGAGCCAGGAGGACTGCTCAGCACCCACGGTGATGGAGCCAAGCCTGGACACTCCTCGCCGCCTGGGAGGGTATTTTAAGAGCCATTGCTTGCACATGCTGCAGTGCTGCTCCTTTCATTGTCTGCCCCACGGACCTGCCAGCACAGCTCTGCACCTTACAACACGCTCTCCCCTGCTGGCTTCCCCGTGGGGGTCACCGACGCACCCGACGGAGCTGCCACAGCTTTTCAGAGCAGCCACTTCCACCATCAAATAGATCACACTCACAAATCACCGCCTGGAAAGTCTGCATGGTATGTGGCTTAATTTTCTTCTCCAGAATATGAAATCCAATCTGAAATGCGCAGATTAGTTTACTAATCTGTGTAAATCCTATTAATAGCGCTACGCTGCTGCACTCCCATTCACATTCTAACAAATCTGTTTAGACTGGGTTGGTTTTCCCTCATCTCCTGGAAGATTTTCACACCTGGTTGCAGTCGTGTCTTCATTAAATAGCTGGCCATGAATGGAAACTTACTCTTCACAGTCATCTCTCATATTTTAATTCATGTCCCATGGTCCAACCTGTTCTGGATCAAAGCATTAGTGCTGTAAATCACTGTGGTGCCATCGAAGCTAAAGGGATTATACAAAGGGTCGCACCACTTCAGTGGGGAAGGGCAGAGTCCGTACTCCTCCTCAGCCTTGGCATCTCTGGTTATGTGCCTGCTCTGGCTGCAGTGTGCCCCATGCAGCTCCCGTCGCACCGCAGCCACTCCATCCTGCCCCGGGCACCTTGTTCCAAACTGAGCCCAAGCACAAGCAAAGGACCTGCTTGCAGGAAGGAGGTGATGGACAGCCTCTGGAGCCACTGGACATGGTGGCATCATCCCCAGGTCACCTCTGGGTTGAAGGTGGCACGCCTGGCACCAGGGCTTGTGACTACTAGGAAGAGCAGCCTTGCTGGCAGCTGTGTGGGCTACAGTCCCTCCCGCCCTGAGATCAGTGTGGCCTCTCAAAGAGGAGGCACACTCTGTTCTGCTCTAGAATAAACCATTCTCTATTCGAAACGACAATATTTACGTTGCCTATAGTGGACTCCAGCGTCTTCCTACATCGCAGTCACAGCGAGAGGGGTAAGAACCCTCCATGCCCTTGGGTCAGGCTGGCATTTGCCAAAACCAGCCCTGGGGAAGGGCTCCGGGCTGTGGGCACTTCTGACCTCCCCTGGCAGGCTTCTGATGCCTGTGAATGCATCCCACCCCATGTGCCAGGCAGGAGAGGATGGATGCAGAAGGAAAAGACTTTCCCCAAGGCCAGCAGCTCCCCAGACTTACCAGTCAGACAGTTTTAACGGAGAATGGGAAAACACGGGAACTATATCCCCCCTTGAAAATCTTCTTGGGTGAAGAAGGGGAAAAAATTAAATCAGTGAAAGGAAGGGGGCTGAGTTAAAACCTAAATGACAAAGTCCACAGTAGGACAGTCCCCCTCCTGACCTCCCTACCGAGGGATCCATCCCTTCTCCTTGCATGAGCCGGTGGCTGCACAGACAAGACCGTGCAGATGTCCCCTCTGCCCAGGGCCACGCAGTGCTCTGAAGTGCTGTCACTAAGCTCAGTAAAAAGGACAGGCCTGCAGTGCCCAGCTAGTTCCAGTACAGCCCCAACTACATTTCCAAGGGTTTTTCTACCAGAGGGTTAAATGAATGAACAGCAGAAAGGATTTGTGGCTCCTCTTTCCTTCCCCATAGCTGAGCTGCATCCACTTCACCATCCAAAAGTCTGTGGATTTTCTCTCATCGCTGTAGAAACTTTTCAAGGTCAATACAGTTTCATTCTCTCCTGGTTTCTCTTAAAACAGGTTTAAGTTTTTCATTACCTGAATAATTCCTGCT
>NW_010101541.1:18535-24719 GCF_000699245.1 Pterocles gutturalis
GCTGGTTTGCATGAACCTTAGCTCAGGAATTGTTTGTAGTTCCTCAGTGCTGTGGAAGAAATGTTTTAAAAGTGTTACCCACACTCAAGAAATTCTCCCCAAATTCTCTTTTGCAAGAGGTTCTTAATTGTTACCTGTGTTAAAGCTTACCTGTGAAGCAGCCAGGTTTTTCTAGACCTTTAATCTCTTTGTAAAGGTGCCTGTTGTGAGATATTAAAATGCCACAGAGGGGAAAAAAAAAAAAAAACTATGAACAAAAGAAGAATTTTTAGAGGGAGCCAACCAGCCAAATACAATATGTGGCCAGACAGGATCAGAAGTCCTGGCTGCAGTACAAACCCAAGAGGCATCAGACAGACTGCCACAGCCACAACGGTAACAGTTCCCCAGAAAAAGGAATGTAGAAAACAAAATGGGGGGAAGACCCCCCGCCTTCCTCTTCTGCCTTCCCCCCAAAAGACTATCTGACATGGTTGGTGCCTCCAGTGCTTGAAAATGTGCCGTTTCTGGAAAGGTAAACAGGGGCTCTCTGGAGGGGAAGTTCTGCCCTCGGTGTCGTGCCTGCCTGACCCTGTGCAGGCAGACCTCAGGAAAAGTGATGCTTAAATACTGACAGAGCAGGGGAACACACCATCTCAGCCCTTTTGTACACACACCGAGCTCTTTTGAAAAATTAGTGTGATCTCGATCACCCTGCAGAGCATCGTGTACCGATGGCTGAAGACCTTGTTCCAATATTGAGCTCATGCGTGTGCCCATTTTGTCCTTCCCCTTCAACAGCTCTTCCCTCTCAGATGTGTTCATAGGGGACTGTCACATTCCCCTCCCTTGCCCCTGCCCTCACTGGGCTGCCTGACCAAGCTCTGCTCCTTGTCCTGGCATCAAAACCTACATCGCATCCCACCACAAGCTGAGATGCAGCGTACCCTGGAAGAACCCCGCTGGTTTTGTACATCCTGCTACCCAAGGAGCTCATAAACCGCCTTCTTTTCCCTGTTGTCTTATACTCCAGGCAGGTGAAAAAGTGTTTTGCAGGGCTCACCTGAAGGAAACTGTCACCAGCCCCAGAGCACACCTACACCAGGCGATGATGGTATTCCCTGAGACACCACTGCCTCCCAGCAGCCTCCCTGTGTCCTTGAAGGACTCAGGAATGTTCACCTCACTGTCTGCCCGGAAGGCACATCCGAGAGGTGACCTTAACTCTCAGCTGCTCTTCAAACCCTGCCCAAGGACGGACTCACAAGCTCCGGCTGCTCGTGCTGGGACCATGTCTGCGCTGTCCCCAGGCTGGGGGCTGCTGCCTGGCTGTGGTCTGGGCAGCAGCAGCAGTGTGTCCCCTCCATGGTCACCACAGAGTACATCCTAGTGCACTAATACCCTCTGCAGCAGCTGGTGATTTCAGCTGGTATGTCAGGTTACAAATGCAGTTGCTAGACTTCGTTCTCATGCCTTTGCTATGGGGGACAAAGATCTTTCAGAAGGATAAGATGGACGGGCAAGAGAAGTCAACGCTTAAACATCGTGAAGGCTAGTAGTGGGGGCTAAAAGCAGAGATTACAAAGCATTTTGGAGCTCATCCCAGCGTTTGGCTTCAGAAATTCAGGGTTGAATTTCTGCTACAAAAGTTTGGTGTTGATTCCTGTGATCCCACTGCAGCATCAGTGCTTCCACCCAGCGCTCGCCAGGGAGGGGTGGTGGTGCTGCATGGGCCAGGGGCACAGCTTCTGGGAGGTGGCAATGTCGCTGGGAATATCAGCATCACCTGGTGTAGGTGTGCTCTGGGGCTAGAGACAGGGATTTTCCTTCAGACCAGACACGCAAAAACCTTTTTCACCTACTCAGAGTATAAGCTTTCTATGACGGAACAGCCTCTCCTCTACCTCCAATGCTGAGTTGCACAGGACTCTGTCCTTAGGGGAACCTCCACGTGCCGCAGTAATGCTCACTTTCAAATGAATCTTAATCAAAGAATTTTAAATGGGCTCCTGTGTGAAGGACCACAAGTCCTGTCCCTTGGTAACTGCATCCATAAACACAAGGAAGCTGCCAAGGCACAGACTGCAGCTGCAGCCGTCCTGCTGGGGTTTGCATGCTTGGAAAGAAGTTCTAGAGGTGCCAGCAGCATCTTTAAAGCACAGGGATGCTTTGGAAAGTGATGGTGTTAAAAAATAAAAATACTAATAAACCCAAATCTTTCATGCCATCCTCTTGCTCAGACAAACAGGTTCTCCAGGCATCCATCTACTGCATTTAGTAATAAAGAGAAGTTTCTACTCTCATGGCCTTACCTCAAGAAGTGTAACCCAAAGTGGGCTCACAGATGTGCTTTGGGAGCAACTGGAATGGCTGAAAAGCTCACAGAATTGAAGAGACTTCACCTGGTATGAACAGAGCTGAAAAAAAAAAGGGGGGGTGGGGAGGGGAGAAAAACACAGACAGTAGATGAGACACTGTGATCTGATCCACTCGGGGCACAAAGGACATTAAACGGGACTGAAACTCAAATTGAATGAAACTGAGAGACAGCAAACTTGTATGTAACTAGCCTGCAAGTTCACTGCCACAAAATACCATGGATGGCAACAGCTTGTCACCAAAAGTGTGGAAATACATACATACATATAGACACACACACATATATATACACTTACACATTTGCACACCTGTATGTGCATATCCCTATGGTCTCTCGGGGCTGGAAAGGACTTGACAACACCATTCAGTCTTTTCCCCAGCTCCAAGACAAGATCAAATAGACGTCGGCATTTTCTGACAGATGTTTGTCTAGACCTGTTTTGAGCAGAGAATCTCCCACCTCCCCAGGCAATTTATTCCAACGTTTCCTTTTCTTCTTCAGCTTTATACACACACGCACACGTATATTTATCTCGGAAGGTGAGCGGAGCCGTCTCTGATGACTTGCACATCAAAAGGCTTCTTAACTCATTTCTCATGGCAAGATCTTTATTGTGAATGATGTACGAGCCCGAAAGATCCCAACCTGACCTGAGATGACAGGCTGAGCTTGGGGGACCCGCAGATGGGGTAAGGGGGGCAAATGGGAAAGGAGAGGGAAATTCATTCCTTTCCTTATTAACCCATCAGCTTTGGTCTGCTGATAAAAGAGAGACCAGCTTCTGTATACTCCATTTTTAGAGTCAAGCATGAAGTTCCTCTGGTTTCAGTAAAATAAACACACTTTTGGCTTCCTCAGCAGCCACCTCGGGAGAGATGCTGTCCTGTCAAACTTAAGTAAGACAAAGGAGGGGATGAGGAATGAGGCTGCGCAGCTGGAATATGCAAATGGCAGGACAGAGAGTAGTACTTTTCCAGCCGCCCTGGATATCTATTACCTCCACTTTCGGACTGACAATGCACCAAATGTTTCATTGCCTGGGGCCTTACAAAGCCGACCGGCTTTTTTAGCTGAAAGCACTAATGTAGAAAGGCAATTGGGAATTAATTATTTAATGGGATTCTCATTGGTAGAAAGCTTCCACCCCTCCTGCACCTCAGCTACCATTATACATATGTTGCTCTCTTCAGACTACAGTGATTAGACAGCAGCAGAAAATTATGGCTGAACCCCGTTCCCACTTGCAATGAACTCCTTTTAAATCGACAGATTTGCACTCAATAAGTAAGAGCGCAGTTTAGCCCCCTGCTAGGAAAACATCATTTGTGACAAAAACCATAGAGAGATCTCAGCATCTCCATTTGTGAAAATAAGCCGTATCATACCTCCGCTCCCAATCCCTCTCTTTGACAGGCAGCAGAAGACTATTCCTATTTAAAAATTAAAATCCACTCAAGCAGCCCTATTAGGAGGAAATCAGAACAAGCTCCCTTTGCTGTGGCTGTTTGAATGCCTCGATGGAGCAGGCAGAAAGGTGGATCCTGAATCCACACCGCGTGTTGGTTCAGCTCCAGCTTCTCAGGGATTCTCGAGATAAGCATCTATTTCATTTAGAGCCTTTTTAGTGATGACCTGCCTAGAAGCAAATGTCCTTTTGAAGATCTCTCTGCAACAGCTGCGTGCCAGAAACTCCCGTCCAAGTTACTTGAAGAGCTTAAGAATCAGGCCCTGTGTATTCAAAAAATCAAGTTTGTAAAATAAGATTCTGCAGCAGGGCCGAGAAGGGGCATGAATTTACGCTGTCAGCTGCCATACACAGGAAAACGGTAACTTCTTCCCTGCAGCCACCACCTCCAAATCATTCCAGATAAAGCCCGGATATGATCCTACTGACATTCAATGTAGTGAAATACACCAGGAATTAATTTAAAGTGTCATATATTTCCAAACACAAAATAGACTTGGTTTGGTTTTTTCTCGGCTCTTCAGATGAAAGAAATACGACTGTACAGTTGTGCTTTTCTAAGATCCAAGTGGCATGAAACCTGAAATACCCCAGCAAGATTCAGGAGCGAGAAGTTTAATCACCATGGAAGCATGACACTTTTGAAGGTCTATGAAATTATACACCCAGGTCTGGGAAAGGTAAACTTATCCGTCTGGGCAGATCTGCTGATAAAGAGAGACAACTCATTTTCTCCTGGAAAGCTGTGTTATATGTTTTTTGAAAAAATAATCAGTCATTAGAGACAGGTTTATGCTGGGAAGAGAAAGAAAAAAAAAAAAAAAAAAACCAGTGCTGGGAGAGAAAAGGAAAGCAGTGTGAAAGTATTCCCTTCATTTAAGTGATTTCCTGCAAATTCAGGAGGCAGAAGATGGGCTGAGCATCCCTGAGAGCCAGACAGAGCGAGGCTGGTGACAGCGGAGGCATATGGAGACCCACCCAGGGCGCAGACAGAGTGGGGGACCCCCAGACCTCAGCTTACGCGAGGTGACCTTTCCCCTCTCTAAAATTTCAAAGCTGGCGTTGCCGGCGCTGAACAGACTGTGTGCCATATGTAACGTGACCTCAGCTCCGCTCTGCCAGGCCACTGATGGCATCACTAATGAGAGGTGAAAGGTCCCTTTCTTGCAGCTCGCTCAGAAACCCACCGAGGCGGTGGGTGCAGGACGGGCCCCCCAACCCTGTATCCCTGCAGGCAGGGATCCCCTGGCCACCCTCCCAAAATAACATGCGTGCCCATCCAAGGGGTTAGTGATTCCTCTTCCCTTGGCCCAACTGCAACCAGCACAGTCCCCCAGCAAGGAAAGTATTTGTTCAGTGCCCAAATGCAAAGCGTGTAGGCAGAGCCCTGGACATAAATCCTGTCCCCAACCCAGGGCAGTGCCTTGGTCAGGAGCAGATGATGCTGCTTGTATCGGCCAGGTGGGGGTACGGGTTTGGGCTTGAAGATGATGCAGAGGGAGGGGAGCTGAGGAATACAAAAAAGGGCCAGGTTTGCACCCCCTCATCATACCACAAACATGGGAATGAGGGCACTGTGGAAGGGTGGGGGGGGCTGCTGGGGCCACCTTGGTTACCCCTGAGAGGGCCCTTCTCAGGCTGGGCAGTGCTGGTAGGGGCGAATGGGGGGTAACCGGGCAGCCCTTGTCCCAATTAGCTCTTTTTTCTCTGTTTTGTTTGTTTTGGGTTTGGTTTTTTTTGCAGCGTTTTGCATGAAAACCGTTGCATTGCCTTGAAGAAAAAAAAATCAACCACCACACTCCCCCCCTTCCTTTTATTTTTTTTTTCCCAAAAAATAGGGCAGTTGGGGGTTTCTTTTGCAGATTTTCCAGTGTGCAGCGCCCACCCACCCATCACCTAAGGAAGGAACAGGATGGGACCCACTCTCACGCCACTCCTGAGCACCCAGCTCCTGCCCCAGACACGCGTGGGAGGGGGCCCATGTGCGTGGGTGTGTGTCACTGATGTGCGTGGGCAGTACCTGCATGGGTGGAATGGGGACCCGCGGGTGGGTACGTGCACACGGCGCTGTGGGAGCGTTCACACGGCTGGGAGTGTGCACACACGGGTGTGCGTCTACACGTGAGTGGGTGTGTGGAGTGGGATGGGGTGTGTAGATAACGGATGTACACGCATACGCGAGGGGCTATGCACACGAGTGTCTATGCACAAGGGGGGGTACACGCGTGGGTGAGTGTGCACACGTGCGTGGGAGCGCACACGGGTGGATGTGGGAGTGTCGCCACGCCGGAGGCGCACAGGTGTGTGCACACAGGGGTGGCGGGGTGCACACCCGAGGGCGTGCACACGCGTGGGTGCTG
>NW_010101542.1:0-5117 GCF_000699245.1 Pterocles gutturalis
CCAGGTCGGTGGGTGAGGCTCCGGTTCTGCAAGGAGAAGGGAGGCGAAGTGAGGTCGCGGGGGGTAAAGTCCTGCCTTAGCTGCGCCTTCCGAGTCAGGACCTCCCGAGCGGATAGCTTAGGTCCTGTGCTGGCTTCTAGTCCCTTTGTTTCTTGACAGCTTTCTTCTCCCCGTTATTAGTCATGTTGTCCTGTTTGATCGGTTGTGTGTTGATTTCGCTGTGTGGTTAAATAACAACATAACAAAACCCAGCAGCTGTTACACCGCTCTGAAGGTTGTTTTTTGGAGCCTGCAGTGTTGCGGTAAGAGTACGTGTCCTTATTTTTCCAGATGGTATTTGCGAAAGCTGCTTGCCCTTCTAGGTTTGAGAGCAGGAAGCTTTACTGCAGCTTCAGTGAGGTGATTGTGTTGTAGGCTTGTGGATTTTGGCCCTTGTCCTGGAAGACGGTCTGCACAGGTGAGTCTGATGCATGCATACATCCAGTGAGACTTTCTGCAGACCAGGAGGGGATCTCTTGCAGAATTGAAATCTGTATGTGTGATGAGAAGTGCATTAGTCTGGCTTTAATGTTGGTTTGCTTTATCATCTTGTAAAACTGCTTTTCAGTAGTTAAAATGTTGTGGTAAAAGGCCTATGTGACCAGTGTCCCAGTATGTTTTGTTGTATAAGGAAATTGTTGAAACAGCATGAGCCACAGCCAAGCTTTTATATCGACAAGGAAATGTAATAACTGACTGCTATGAATGCTTACGTTGCCATTGAGTTTGGGAGGAGATGGTTAAGCTCTAGAAGTATGAGAAACTGAAAGTCTGAAGATGTTTCAAGAGACTGTCAATTCGAAATGTCATCTATTTTATGAAAAAAAAAAAGTAAACTTGTTCTGTATCGCTTTTGAGGCCTTCTCTGCTTTTTCTGAAATTCTGCAGTCATCCCCTCTTGACTTGACTTTTAAAGCAATATCTTCTGTTGTTTTAGGGGTTGTTGACCAATGTTTGTTGGTGTTGTGAGGCTCTCAAGAACCAAATGTAGGGAGTGGTTTCTTTGGTCTTAATTAGCAGCTATGTTGCTTATCACTAGCCAAGGCTAATGTTGAGTTTCCTGAAGCTGGCTTTTTAGAGTTATGGAAAAAACCAAGTGCTCTGCTGGATTTAGTAGTGTTATTAGGTAGGAGAAATTTGTTAAATCAGTAGTCTGCAACTTTTGTTAATGTGGGCTCCAGTAGGCAATATCCTGTACTTAGTTCTGGGTTGGCTTGTTCAGAAGTTATTTTCCTGTTGCCAAAAACAATATTGGAAAGCCTTACAGATAATTCTTATCTTCAAGTCATAGACCAAGACCCTGCTGCCTCAAATTGAGGGTGGGAAAAAAAATAAATCTCATCAGGAACAAATCGGTATCAGAAGAGAGGAGAAGGTCACAACCCTAATTTCAAGAAGTATACAGAATACTGATTTTTTTAATGTAATAATATTGCATATAATAGTACCGCTGATATTGATTAGTAGAAATCAGCCTTCTGTAGAGCTTACAGTTGCCTCATTCAGATCCTTAAAGGATTTAAGTTGTTTGTTTGTTTGTTTCTAGGGATACTGGAGAAGCTCTGTAGGAAAATCAGGTCTGAAAACAGTAGAGCCTTACCATCTTCATGAATGGTGTTTTTCAGTAGGCAGTGGTCATGCAGACAGTAATGCCATGGTTGGAATTTTACAACCCTGTTGCATGTTCTGGGAACAACATTTGAAAACAGCATCTTCAATGCCAAATATGCTAAGACCTATATCTTACCAATACCATGATGCTACAATTTTGTAAGAGGGTCTACTGGTGCTCTAACTTTTACAGCGTGAACAAGAGTTATGACTCAGTTATAGGTGGAGAACACCTGTCATAGAAGGTATGCTTTGTCCAGGTTGTGAACTCAATCATAAATTTGATTTCTTCCCCTCACTTAAAATATTCTTCTTTGCACAGGTGATGTTATCGGTGTCAGAGTATGAATGCAAACCGTGTAGTGGTGCTGCCTAACTGGCTGGTACGAGCCGCATTGTAACCAGAGTTGAAGGCATGATGTTAAAATCCTGAAAGGTTACAGTAGAGCCGTTGCTGGCATTGCATCGATTGCTGAAGGAGAGACTGTTTTTCTTTACTTGGAAGAGTAGGAGTTGTTCTGTGCTGAAGACGTTCTTCTAACTGAAGATTACAAGTTGGTGTGTAAACCCTTAAGTATCCAAGTCTCATTTGGAGTTCATGGTAAAAGGATGCTGTTGCTAGTATATTGTTTCCCCCTGAGACATGAGCTTTCAATCTTGGGACTAGGATGACAAAAAATAACACTCTTAAGATGTACTCCGTGACTTGTGTTGTGATGGAAACAAATCCAGTCCCACTTGTTAAACCTTAACTAGTGAACTTTATTTTGGAGTTGTGCTGTGACTTGACTCCATACATGGAGTTAATATGATCATAATATTAACCACTTGCATGAGATCGGTAGAAAACCTATTGATGCTTTGAAAGAATTCATACAATATCACTCAACTATCTAACTTGTGACATAAGCATAGAAAAGCAAAGGTAAAGTTTGACTAAACCTTGTCTTCTAAAGTACTTGACTCATGTTAAAAGAATTTATAGGAGTGCTGAGCTTTGCACCTTGGCACTGCCATAGAGCTATGCAATCTGTGTTTATATAAAGTTAGATTTAAAAAGAGAAAAATAATTGAGATTAAGTATTAAACTGATAAAAGCAAGGAAATCCCAGGAGTACCCACTGTGTATACGCACTGTTCTCCCCTCCCTTCAAACAAATGCATCAAAGCGAGTCTTTGTGTGAGCTGAATGAGGGAGCTGTGTCAAGTTATTCCTGGGCTGGAGGACTCGGTGTCACAGTACATGGTCAGCTTTGCTCTTTATACTGTGAGCTGCAGTTGTCCTGTCGGTATTGCAGTCCTCTAGCTTTTCTGTGTAGATGGGACCACGTTATGTTGCATCTTCCTTCTCAGCAATACTAGGTGATATCCCAATAATCTTTTCTCTATATAAGAACAGTATCTTGTATTCGGTCTTGGGCAAAAGTGAATTAATATTGGGAGAGCTAGTGTAGGTGGGATGCAAGTGTGTTTCTTTTGTTTCCTGTATGTGCGATCAGTAAATACAGGAAGGCCATCAGTGTATGAGACCTCATCGCCACCCTTTACCTATTTTCTATGGAATACAGGCAGTGGTGATCAACTTCATCTCTTAGGTTGTTCTTTTTCTGACTTCTTAGGTGTTGTCATGCTTTCAGTTCAGTTCATCTCCTTTTATTGTGTTTCATCATTCAAAGTTGGATGGCTTGCTGCTCTGATGTGGAGATGTAACCAAATGCATTTGAGACCGTCCTTCTGGCTTCATGTTTATACCTGTCGCGCTAGATTGGGTAAAATATCTGGCTTTGTGGACCTTTGTCTCCCAGTTCCTTTCAATTTAGTTGAAATCTTTGATTTGTCCCATTGCACAGGCGGTATACAGCAGAGCTGCTTTTCATATCTTGTCATGTAGAACAGGACTTCTTTAGCTGAATCCTCATTTCTTCATAGACTTCAGCTGAAAACAGGATTTGAGTTTCTCTCTTCTGCAGTGTTATCTGGTGATGTCGTGTTTAGTCTGGGAAAGCTGTTTGTGATGGAGTTCTTATGAAAGATGATATGCAAAATACAGATGAGTATTAATTGGAAGCAACAGGAAAGTTTATTTTGCTAGTCACTGTGATGAGCAGTAGACAGTAGTTGAGGATATTTTGCTTTAGAAGAAGAAACAAAACCTCTCACCCAATAAGTATGTTCAGTCTGTTCAGATTTGTTTAGGTGAAAGTATTATTAGGATTATACTACAGGTAATTGCTAACACAAACAGTAAGCTTCCATTTTATTTTTAGTCTTATTGTAATATAAAATTTTTAGCAAGAGTTCTGGTGAAATGACAGATTGGCACTGACTTGGAAAAGCATTTTAGTTTGCTCAAATAATGATTATTGTCTAATAAAGATGTGGAAAGTTCTTGAAGAGGTGCATCTTGGGTTTTACAACGAACAACACAACTCTAAGAAGAAAACAACATTGTCATACCCCAAAATCAATTATTTCTCTAGCAGTCTTGTCAGAGTGTCATACATATGATAGCATGTAAGCTATGCTACAGCTTTGTCTCTTACCCAAGTGTAATAAGTTGGGAATTAAACCTGAATTGAGCTGGAGTGGCAGTTCCTGTGATTGGAACTGTTGTCTGATTGTTAATGATTACCTTAATGTCTCTGTCTTAGGATAATCTGTTTAAAGAGAATAGAAAGTCCTCATTATTCTATTGTGAATCATCTAAGATTATGTTTCTAATAGAATATTTTGTAGCGTGATATTTAAAGGCGAGGAATAGTCCTTTGTGGAACAAACTGTTCAGACAAATTACAGTCTTCCAAATAAATGCTGTAGCATTTGTGAAGCTTTTTTGTGTGTAACTTCTCTAACTCTTACTTTGGTTGCTGGTTGGTTCATATGTGTGGGCCTTTTCAAGAAAACTCTAGAAATAGTTATTCTCTTCAGTAGTCTTCAGTCAATAAATCCTAATTAATTCTTTATTATAAAGTCCATTTCCTGTGTTGCACCAGATTATATAGCATCTCATGTTAACTCTTGAATTAGCAGTTGAAGACTGGCTAAATCACTTGGACTTTGTCTTTTTGTTACCCAGGAACCTGCAAGAGGGAAGTGGGTCTCTGAACTGTTCTAATTGTGCTGATGTGCAGGTTTTGCTTTTGCTGGGGCTTTCTGGTGAACATCAGAGCTTCATCGAGAAAAGCCTTTTGACTGTTGAAACTTCAGTCATATGTCACTTAATTTCATAGGTGCATGAGTTGAAATGCAAGGCAATATAAAAAAATCTCTTTACCAGAGCCCTTAGTCTATACTGCAATGATTGAGGAAAGAGCCAATGCATTATTGAATTATAAATGATAAATGTTTTTTTGTTAAAGTTACATGTTTGCCTTTGCTTCATGAACTTCAGTAGCTGCTTATGTGAGGAGAAGTGCTTCTGAATTGGGATTCTGCTTAAGTGAATCACAGAATCACAGAATGTTAGA
>NW_010101543.1:0-314 GCF_000699245.1 Pterocles gutturalis
ACGGCTCCTCTCCCACTAGCCGTCCCGGGGTGACCAGCCCCTCACTGCACCGACCCGTAGGGGAAACCCACCCATCGGCATCCCACAGACCTTAAACAGTTTCAAATCATGCGATAAGTTAAAAAAAAATAAAATACCACCTCCAGCCCTGCCCCTGCCAGCCCCAGGGAAGGGGGGACCCTCCTCTGCAAGGTGCCAGATAGCTCTGGAGGGGAGGACGGGGGGTGAGACCCCCTCTTACTGCCGGTGTCACACCAGCCTCCTGCCTCGTCCCAGCATCGCCTCTGGTCTCCGCGGGGGAGTTCCTGTGGCTC
>NW_010101543.1:358-1199 GCF_000699245.1 Pterocles gutturalis
GCCCCACAGCCACTTCCATCCAGCCACCTCCGAGGGGACAGAGGCTGACCGGGCACTGCAGCCCCTGCAAGCCCCCCGGGGAGGAGGAGGAGGAGGAAGAGGAGGAGGAAGAGCAGTGCACCCACGCCAGCTCCACACTGGAGGAGGTGACTGAGCACCAGCTCTCCAAGCCCAGCAGCACCGGTGGGGTGCAGAGCAGGGACATGGAAGAGAAGGGGACAGAGGTGACAGTCACCAGCTCGGCCACACAACACCCGCTCCTGCCACGTTCACACCCTGCACGAGGGCAGCACCGCGACAGAGCCCCGCTATCTGCCGAGCGCAAGGCAGCGCCGTCGCCGCCAGCCCAGCCCCAGCAGCGAGGCAGCCATGGAAACTGGACGATTTCCACCCCAAATTCTTTCCTTTTTGGAAAGGAGTTTACCAACAAAAGGCACTTACTGCAGAATCACAGTCCAGACCCAGGCCACTTGAATAAAAGAGCTAATTTCCTTCCTATGGAAGCAAAAAAGCTGAGAACACGTTCACCCCAGATGTTCCCTCCCTCCTGCACATCATGGAGGGGAGAGCAGCTCCTTCACGAGCCCCAGCTTCGTCGCATCCATGGTCCCTGCAGCCTGTCCCCATGGGCAGGAGGGACCCAGGCTGGGATGCTGACCCCAGCCGAGGCACCACGGGGTCATTTGTCCCCAGGGCTGACAACTGCCCACCAGCCCTCCAGCAGCTCCCAGGGCTGGGGAGACCCTGGAGGGGTGCAGGAGGGGGGAGCAGCGCAGCCCCCAGCAGTTGAGCAACAGCAAAAACAGCCAAGGAGCAGCTCAGCCACAGCTTTGGGACACAG
>NW_010101544.1:0-3226 GCF_000699245.1 Pterocles gutturalis
TTGCATTGCATGAGATCGTGCATTGCACAAAGCGCCACTGCACGAGCCCGTGCGTTGCACGAGGACTCCAGAGCACAAGGGTGTGCATCGCACGAGTTGTCGGTTGCACGAGGCCGTGCATCGCACGAGGCCGTCATTGCCCAACTCCTTCGTTGCACAAGGCCGTGCATCGCACAATTAATTCCCTGCAAAACACCGCGCGCCCAACGCCGTGCGTCGCACGAGTCCCTCATTGCACCGCACCGCACGTTGCACGAGTCCTTCATTGCACAACACCGTGCATCGCACGAGCCCGCTGCACAAGGCGGTGCACTGCGGGACCCCGTGCGTCGCACAAGTCCCTCGCGGCCACCTGCTGTGCGTTGCACAACACCCTGCATCGCACGAGAGCCTCACCGTGCGTTGCACGACCCCGGGCGCCGCACAAATCCTTCATTCCAGAAGCCGTGCGTTGCACGCCACCACGCATTGCACCGTGCAGCACGCAAAGCCCTCTCTGCAAACCGCTGTGCATTGCACAAGTCCTTCATTGCAAACTCCCGTGCATTGCACAAGTCCCCCATCGCAAATCCCGGTGCATTGCACAACGCCGTGCATCACACCAGACCATCACTGCAAACTCTTGTGCGTTGCACAACCTTGTGCATCACACAAACCCTTCACTGCACAGGACTCTGCTTTGCTGCAAAGCACCGTGCATTGCACAAGTCCTTCGTTGCAAACTCCCGTGCATTGCACAACCCTGTGCGTGACACAAGTGCTTTTTTTTGCAAACTCCTGTGCATCGCACGCCCCTGTGCATTGCACAGGTCCTCCGTTGCACAACACTGTGCATTGCACGCCCCCGTGCATCACACAAATCCTTCACTGCACAAGACTCCGCTCAGCTGCAAAGCACCGTGCATTGCACAGCCCTGTGCACCGCACAAATCCTCCCTTGCACAACGCCGTACGTTGCACGCCCCCGTGCATGTTGTCAGTCCTCTGTTGCAAACTCCTGTGCATTGCACAAACCCTTTTTTTTTTTTTTTTGCAAAACACTCTGCACTGCACAACCCTGTGCATGGCACCAGTCCTTCATTGCAAACTCCCGTGCATTGCACAAGTCCTTTGTTGCAAACCCCCGTGCATCGCACACCCCTGTACATTGCACAAACCCTCCGCTGCGCAACGCCGTGCATTGCACAACCCTGTGCGCGGCACCAGTCCTTCATTGCAAACTCCTGTGCATTGCACAAACCCTGTGCATTGCACAAGTCCTTCGCTGCAAACCCCCCTGCATCACACACCCCTGTGCATTGCACAAATCCTTTGTTGCAAACTCCCGTGCGTTGCACACCCCGTGCATTGCACAAATCCTTTGTTGCAAAGCACCGTGCATTGCACAAACCCTTCTTTTTGCAGAATATTGTGTACTGCATGCCCCCGTGCATGGCTCCAGTCCTCTGTTGCATGCCCCTGTGCACTGGACAAATCCTCTGTTGCACAACGCCGTGCATCACCCAAGTCCTTCACTGCACAAGACTGTGCTTTGCTGCAAAGCACCGTGCATTGCACAAGTCCTTCGTTGCAAACTCCTGTGCATTGCACACCCTCGTGCATTGCACAAATCCTCTGCTGCATGGCCCCGTGCATGGAGCCAGTCCGTTGCACGCCCCTGTGCGTTGCACGATCCTGTGCATTGCACGAGTCCTTTGCTGCAAAGCACCGTGCATTGCACAACCCCGTGCATGGCACCAGTCCTTCGTTGCACGCCCCTCGTGCATTGCACAAATCCTCCGTTGCAGAACTCTGTGCACGCAGCCAGTCCTTCGTTGCACGCCCCTCGTGCATTGCACGACCCCGCGCACTGCACGGCTCCTTTGTTTCAAAGCACCGTGCACTGCATGAGTCCTTCGTCGCACACCCCCGTGCACTGCACGCCCCTGTGCATGGCACCAGTCCTTTGTTGCAAACTCCTGTGCATCGCACAAATCCTCCGTTGCACAACGCCGTGCATTGCACGACCCTGTGCATGCAGTCAGTCCTTTGCTGCAAACTCCTGTGCATTGCACAAATCCTTTTTTTTTTTGCAGAACACTCTGCACTGCACACCCCCGTGCATGGCACTGGTCCTTCGTTGCAAACTCCTGTGCATTGCACAAACCCTGTGCATGGCACCAGTCCTTCATTGCAAGCTCCCGTGCATTGCACGGCTCCTTCGCTGCAAACTCCCGTGCATTGCACATCTCCTTCACTGCAAACTCCCGTGCTCCTTCGCTGCAAACTCCCATGCATTGCACGCCTCCTTCGCTGCAAACTCCCGTGCATTGCACGACTCCTTCGCTGCAAAATCTCGTGCATTGCACGACTCTTTTGCTGCAAACTCCCGTGCATTGCACAGCTCCTTCGCTGCAAACTCCCGTGTATTGCACGACTCTTTTGCTGCAAACTCCCGTGCATTGCACAGCTCCTTCGCTGCAAACTCCCGTGCATTGCACGACTCCTTTGCTGCAAACTCCCATGCATCGCACGACTCCTTTGGCATTGCACGACTCCTTCGCTGCAAACTCCTGTGCATTGCACGGCTCCTTCGCTGCAAACTCCTGTGCATTGCACGGCTCCTTCGCTGCAAACTCCTGTGCATTGCACGGCTCCTTCGCTGCAAACTCCTGTGCATTGCACGGCTCCTTCGCTGCAAACTCCTGTGCATTGCACGGCTCCTTCGCTGCAAACTCCTGTGCATTGCACGGCTCCTTCGCTGCAAACTCCTGTGCATTGCACGGCTCCTTCGCTGCAAACTCCTGTGCATTGCACGGCTCCTTCGCTGCAAACTCCTGTGCATTGCATGGCTCCTTTGCTGCAAACTCCCATGCATTGCACGACTCCTTCGCTGCAAACTCCTGTGCATTGCACAGCTCCTCCACTGCAAACTCCCGTGCATTGCACGACTCTTTTGCTGCAAACTCCCGTGCATCGCACGACTCCTTTGGCATTGCACGACTCCTTTGCTGCAAACTCCTGTGCATTGCATGGCTCCTTTGCTGCAAACTCCTGTGCATTGCACAGCTCCTTCACTGCAAACTCCCGTGCTCCTTCGCTGCAAACTCCCGTGCATTGCACAAACCCTCCGCCGCGCACCCCCGTGCATCACCCAAGTCCTTCACCGCCAACCCCCGCACCCCACCGTGCACCCCATGCATTGCACGCCTCCTCCACTGCAAACTCCCGTGCATTGCACGACTCT
>NW_010101545.1:0-2444 GCF_000699245.1 Pterocles gutturalis
ATTGAAAATAATAATAATAATAGTAATATCTATAAATATACAAGTGAGTGATACGCAGCGATACTGCTCACCACTTGATGATCAAGGCTCAGCTCCTTCCTGGCTAATGATCCTATAGCAGGTAGGATCCCAAAACCACAATCCAGGAACAGAGATAAGACCCTGAGCATCCAAGAGACTGAGACAACCCTGAGAGAGGGGTGACCCAGAGGGAGACAACCCAGAGCAAGAGAGAACACTTCTGGACAGAGCCTCATCTATATACTGGGCATGATGTGCATGACACGGAATAGACCATTGGCGAACTTGAGTCTCAATCTTAAACCTAAGATTGAATCCTAGGCTAGTAATTTGGGCTGTGCTACCTTCCAGCTTCACCTGCACCTGCAGACAGTGGCACAGCAGAGAAGCTGAAAAGTCCTTGACTGTCCTGGCAGCAACTATAAGCAGCAGTAAGTTATCAGCTGCCTTCTCAGCACAAATCCAAAACACAGCCTCACACTAGCTGCTATGAAGAAAGTTAACTCTGTCTCAGCTGAAACCAGGACACTTCTTCTGTATTCCTATGTGAGCAGCCAGGACAAGCCACTTAAGAAAGATCAAATATTATGTTATTTTTCTGGCTAATGACACAATCTCTCCAAAACACTCCAGAGTTTTGACCGGTTCACTTAATTGTTTTGCCTTATTTTTTCCATCTGTTGAATGGGAATAGTGAACTACTTACTATAGGTCTCTCATAAAAGTGTTTTAAAAATTCAGCCTTATGTTCAGTGCCTGACATATCTAAGAAACCACTTTGAAATCAAAGGCTAGTTTCTACTATCCTTTCTGCTACTTTTTTAATAAACATTGTAATTTTACATAATGATGCTCATATTAATTTGCTAGTTGTTTACCATTCACATAGATGAATCATAAACATATAGACCATATATATACAATCCCTAAATTTTGATGACCAATGATTCATCATTCAGAAATTCAAAAGTGATCACAAACCAAAGATCGGAGAATGCTGCTGATTCTAGTGGAGTACTCCAAAGTCTTTTAGGTGTCTTGCATTACCAGTGTTCTGTGTATGTAGTCCTTTTGGTGAAGTTTACAGAACTTAATGTATCGGGTAACAAACAGGACAACACCATCAGTTATTGTCAATCCTGGAGACACCAGACTGCACTGAAGGGAGTTACTATCAGAAAGAGCAGAATTTCCTTCAATGTTTGTAAAGGATTTGGAAACTGAAGAATACTACATGAGGTCTTATATTACTGATGGTAATAAAGTTTGACAGCCCCAGCTCGGCATATCACTTAAGCATGTGCTTAAAGGCAGGTATGTTCTTTGGGTGCATTGGTGATTATGGGTCCCAATCAGTTGTGCGGTGCTGTACATGCATGGAGGGAAAATATCCTTCCTCACCCCCCATGGGCAATCATCTCAACTCCTGAAGCATGAAATTAGGGTGGCCTTATCTTTGCTTGCATACTGTAACTACAAATGTTATTAGTGATCATAAATTTAACAAGCCCTATTTTAAAATCCATCCACAGCATTACTGCATGACTTTTGAAGACAGTCCTTTTCACAAACTTACAACTTTTTTTTCCTTCCATCTTTTAATTTCATTTGGGTGAACCAGGGGAGGAAGGTCACCGTCAAACCTGCTGAAAGGCAAATATTAACAGTAGTGCTTAGCTCAATTTCAGCTACCTTAGAACAAACAGCCACTTCCTGATGTGTAGAAATAATAGCATTAAAATAAATACCACTCTATCCTTCCCTGGAGTCTATGCAAAGGCTTCGAACCTTTATACCCTGGGCAAAGGAAACCTCAGCTCCCAAGTTATGAAATGTTCTGGTCTAATTGAAGTTGCCACCTGGCCAGTTTTATATCACTTGAGCCCATAACCATGGTTTGCTTGTATATTGGTTTCTTCCTTTAACGGGAAAGCCTGCAGCAGCTCAGCAGAAATGATTAATCAGTGATACAGAGAAATCACCAATACAGGAAAAGATAATTTGCTGTACTTGGAAGACAGCAGGAAGAAAAAAAGACCTATCAATGCCTAATATATACCAGCATAACCTTTTTGTTCAGAGAGGGATTCATTGCAAGTATTACCACTATCTGGAAGGAGAGAAAAGGTGAATGGCAGCACTGCCTCCCGTACATGGAATACCCATCTCTCATGCACAATGAACAACATGTATTTTTCAGTCCAGATAACTTTGTACTTTAGCTTGAAGAAAAACAACAAAGACATAGTGAAAATAAACCCTCCGTGACCTGGGGTGGGACAAAGTATATTTCTCACTTGACCTTACTTGAATCTGCCCCCTGGCAGATGAGATCCCACTGAGACTTAAACCATGAACAGCAGATAAACAGATGTTAATAGCGTCTTTGCTGAAACATTGTGCTAGTCCAGAACTCCTGCTGA
>NW_010101545.1:2475-15772 GCF_000699245.1 Pterocles gutturalis
TGCTACTGGGCTTTATCCTCCCTCCTGTAGGCAGCTGTGCTAAAGGTGGCATTCTGAAAGGATTACAATTTTGCTGCAGGTTCATGAAATAGAAAAAGCAGTTGTGAGGAAGAAAGCCCTTTACTGAATGTCTCTTCAAATATGCTTACTTAACAGACAGATAGGAAGAGACATGGTCTCTCTTTTCCTTCTTATTTCCAAGCCTTTTCCAGGGTGAATACCCTGAGATTTACATTGCATTTGAACCTTCCACATGGAGGCCACTGTTCACCCTCCTGGCAAGCCCTTCCTTCCGTTCTGTTCCTGATCTCCATATCTTTGATAACACTGATTTAAGTAAAACCATTTTATCAGAAACCTACCAAAGCAGGGGACAGTGACCAAACTGTACTTCACTCTAAGTATTTGCAACGCCAAAAATAATCCTTAGTTCAAAAGTACCTGCAATCAAAAGAAATAAAACTAAAACAATAAGAATTGAAGCAGTTCCTCACATGATATGTCACAGAAACCTTTCTCAGTAACTGCTACCTTGGCCAAGGAATGAAGCAGGGACTTACAGACCCAAACACAGGATGCTTGAAATGATGAAGGCTATAACAGCTTCATTTTGTCTGCAGAATAGGCACAGAGGAACTTACATCAACGTGTCACCATTATTCAGCCAAAATTTACATTTGTACCTTTGTTTTGAAAAACCACTCTGCAGCATCAAGAGGAGCTCAATAGCACCTGTACTCAGCAGGTGGAACTATTTTTGTTTTAAGATTTGCGTTCTGGTACATGAGTTCTTAGGTCAAAGAAAAGTATCACAAGTTGTCTTTTTTTAGCTGGATGCTATCTGCATGTATCCATGAATACAGCGAGGACTTGAAAGTTGTTTTCTGGAAAACTAGATGCAAACACTTTCTTATCCAGCTCAGAGTATAGTGAAACAAAAGGACTTCATGGGATTTTTGTCGTCCTAATTGTAGACTTTGGTGTAAAAAAAAAAAAGGAAAAAAAGTATTGGTGGGAGAAAACATCAATGAAAATATGGATAAAGGGCAACTTGAAACCTTTTCTGATTTCTGTGGGGTTTCTAATTCCTGTGGATTGGAGAAGATGAAGAAAGTTGAACAAAATGAGGACATGCGCGAAAATAAGAGCAAAATTAACTGTTATAGCAGAGAAAGTAGATGAAGTAGAAAAGAAGATGCAGTACCTCACTGCAGGACTGCTGGATGAACTTCCAGGTCAAGCAACATGGAGCAGCCATGAATATATCTAGATTTTCTACACCTTGGACTAGCAGTAGAACATGTTCTTCGTTTCAAAAAATAATATATACACACTTTTTTCCCCTTTGAGAAAGAATGACTTTCTAATGTGGAGGAAATGCGGATGCAACAATGGTTCCTAAATGTGCTAAAATGAGGTCTCCAGTTGGTAAATGGGTAAATGGGTAACAGTTTCTCTCCTCTTATTTTTTCCCCTTTGTAGGAGCTTCTGAACATTATTCAAAAATAAATGCATTTCAAGTGTATGGAGGCACTTATGTGCAAAGTGCTATTGCATCTCCTTTTTTTTTTTTTTTTTTTTTTTTTGCCCTTCCTTGCTCCTAATATTACCAAATGATTTTGAGCTGCAAGGCTTTTACATTAATGGAAGTTTCCATTCAGCTGAATTCAAAATCCTCTCTACTGTGAATACTGAGGGACAACACAGGCAGCATTAAAACTACCTGGATGGTTTATTTTATTCAGGCATCAGTTATATTAATATGTGTAAGAATTACTCCATGTGTTTAAACACTTAAGAAAAGAAAGGGGGCTGGGTTCAAGAGGGAAGAGAGATCTGCTGTCAGGAAAGAAAAAATGGGATGCCCACTGCTTTGTGAGAAGCGTGATGTTACATCATGACAAGAATAGACATCAGGCTGGTGAATCTAAAAACTATACACCCTTGTAGTGGTTTCTCAACTTCACAAAACACCTCTCTACAAGCTTCCACTCCATGTTAAGACCTTTTTTTGATGTGTTAGTAGGTTTGCATCACACTCTAAGATTACCTGTATTGTTATATTATCATTGCTATTTTTTATACTAATAATGTGATTTGTCAGCCCAATTGAGCACAGAGACCACAGGAGGAGAAGTTGTCTCCTCCTCAAAGCCAAGCAACTACACCTAGAAATGTGGAGAAAATATCAAAAGCATGCTGGTTTGCCCCACTAGAGATCATGTGATTGGATATTGGGACTGAGGATGTTAGCACGCAGCCTGACAGGCGATGATCGGTCCCATCTGTGGCTGGCAAACTGGACTAATCAGATCAGGAAGGCTGCTGGCCTGATCTCTGGTGGAAGTTCAAAGCCTGAATTAGATCTTGAGGAAAAACTTCCATCCTTGTACAATATGTGAATATGCCTTCAATTTGGAGATGAGGTAGACAGGCTATGAAGCTGACATCTGGGTTTTGGTCAAATATTTATACCCTGTTTTACACAGGAATGGATAGAAAATCACCTTCAAAAACTGAATAAGCTGAGAAGTCTTTTTTTTCTCCTTTTACAGTTTAAGTCAACTGTAGATCACTCATCAGTACAAAAATAAAACTTTGACAAAACAAATATGGCAAAAAAAAAGAGCAGACCAGAGAATTACACCCATAATATGTGCAATTCCAACTAGACAAAAATACCATCTTTTGAGCAAGTGCTTTCAAGTAGGATATGAAAAAGATAACCTGGAGTTTATTAATCCTGATGCTACATCTGTATTCAGGGAAAATGTAGAGATGTTAGGGCAGATTGCAAACCAAGCCAAAAACACAGGAACAAATCACATTGCTGTAACCTGAAGAAAAATCACATCTATCTAAAGCTCAAATGCATGAGATCAGAAGAAAGTGTTGCACAGGGCTGGATTATAATTAGCATTTACACACCAGCACACTGGTGGTGCTGCTGCCTCATGGGAGACCCAAAAGAGGTTGATGCAACTCCCAAGGGGTGAGGAACAGGAATATTCCCTTTTTCTTCTCCCATGGCTACAGAAAGGCCTCTGCAGGACAGGACTGCACTGGACATAAGTTGTGCCCTGAACCCTAAATATCCAACAAAGAGGTGCTTCGACATGAGAGGAGGTATCACCCCATGAAACAAAGGCAAAGTGGCCTTTCTCTCCCTTTGTCCTTCATAATTTGCAGAAGTGATTCCTTGAGAAAGGCTGTCTACCTAAACCTAGTCCTCCCACCAGTAACATAAATTGGTCTGTTGCTGTTGCATGGAGTCCTTCTGAGGTTGCCTTGACCAGTCTTCAAGCCTACTTTCACAAAGGAGCTGCACTATTTGGCTTTCCAGGTGCTTGTCCTTGTCCCTCCTGCTGCAGACTAGCTGACCAGCTTTCAAAGGTGGGCCCAGGAATGTGGGAGGGAATGAGGAGGGGATAAGTCTCCGAGCATTCCCATGACTACACCTCCAGTTGCCTCTTTTCAAAGTCTTCTTGTTGAGCAACGAATGCAACAAATTCCCCTGCATATGCTTGCAAGGCCACCTTGTTTCAGCTTTTCTTTCATTTGCTTGTTTCTTCAAAAAGATCGACAATATTAAGGGTATGGACATCGAGAGAAAAGGAGAAAGTTAAACAGCATCCTTCTCTGAAACACACTGGTTAAGGCAGAGAGCATCTATGCCACTGTATTTTAAATAGGCATTTGGAAGAGAAGTAGCTTTGACAAGATGATAATTTAGTCCTTTTGACTCCATCACATCAAAGCAAATCTATCTGGAAATTCTCAGAGGAAACCAATCCTTGATAAAAAAATGCCAAATTCTTGACCCTGACCTGTTTTGTTTGCAAACAACAGGGGTGATGCAAACTTCTGCCAGAGCAAAGCAGTGTTTCTAGGACCACAGATAAATTGGTCCCTGCTTCTGAGTCACTGGGAATGCTGCCTGGCAATTTCTGTCATCAGCTGCAGAATAAGGGCATTGTCAGTTTGTCTCTTTTTTAATTGGCCTTCGACTGGCAAGATCTGTCTGGATAAAAGATGAAGAAGAAAAAAACCTGTCTCCCCAAAGCAACAAAACAACCCCCTCACAAATATATGGTGAAAGCAAAACCTTATTTTGTGAGGTGACCTTAATTTCTTTCTCTGTCAGTAAAAAAAATTTGACTACACTGTCAATACTGGATGTTACTGATCTGAGATCACTTGGGCTTTATCTACACAGGGGATTTACACACATTTTCCCACTGAGTATGAAGCAGCAGAGGTAACAATTACTCAGCTTCTCAGCTGTTAGAATACTCTTCTCAGGAAAGAGATGGAGGACAAATCACTGATATTGCTACCTCCACTAAATCCAGGCCAATCTCTCACTCAGGATAAATTGTTTGAAACACACTGAAAGCAATGAATTAATGTTTATTCACAACCAACCTGAGGATCTGTATTTTCATACATGACTATAAACCCATAGAGAGAGTAGAACCAGGCAACAACTGACATGAGATTGATTTTCTCATTTTCTGAGTTTGGCAGTGTGTTACACATCCCAGGAGCAGATTTGCCACTGGCCTAATACTTCCCTACATATATAATATTTCAGAGGATGCTGCTGAAGTCTTTGCCTTTACTAATTTAAATATTTTCCCATTTCACAAATCTCAGCTCAGTTTCTCCTGCTTAATTTCCTCACCACTCTATGGCACACAGTAGCTTACTGCAAATGAAAAATATCAACCCTGCAAACTGGCAGATGCAGAAAAGAGCTATGCTAAATTATTTTTCTCAAAATTGAGTTAATCCAGCCACTCATGTTCATTGGCTCAAAGTTTTACAGCCCTTGAAATGGCATCTATCCACCCTGGAAACCAGTATCTGCCTCTGTTTATCTGCAGAGTGCACAGCTAGGTGGGTGTGGGTGTGTTTCTTCTCTGACTATACTTGCACTACTCTGACAATTTCTGAGCAGTTCTGGCTCCCAGACACCACACTTACAATGCACTGTGAAAGTACCAGTGAAATTAGCAGACACATCCTATGGCATCTGAAATCTTCCTTGTGTGAGCTGACCAAAGGGAAACCCTTTCTTTTCTACTTGCAAATGGCATGAAGGAGGAAATAAACAAAGTTGGCCACAGCTACTTGGTGGCTGTTTAACAAAGTACATGCTGCTCCAGCATGCTTGAAGGATAATAATTCAATTTGAAGGTATACATTAGAAGCACATACTACAGCTGATTCTGTGCACCTTTAATTGGCTTAACTACCAGTTCTACGGAGAGGAGGTGGAACTCCTGCTGAGATGTTCACTCAGTAGAGTGACACACCACCACAGACTGTCAGTCACCCAGAATAAATCAGAGTTGTGCCGTGCCCTTCTTTCTCAGTGTTATTTTCTAATCAAAAACATTCCCCTTGTTCTCATATCCATCCTTCCAAGTACTAATGGAAGCCAGCTTGTACCAGGGGATTTCACAATGTGTCACAAAAGCTTACAAACAAATTAAAAAAAGCACAAAACTTTTTTTTTTTTTTATTTCTGACATTTACCAAAACTTCTGTTCCAAAACTGTGCTATTACTGCACTTTTTAGGAAACATTGTATCAAGTTTTACATCTATCATAATTCAGTCATCAGTAACGATATCACAGTTTTGCTTGTTATCTCATTAGTCTGGTGTCACTCACCTTCCTTCTCATAAAGTGTGCAAGAGTGTTATTATAACCTTGCTGTTCTTTTAATTGCTGTTAAATATCATGGTGATCAGAGTGCTCTCATCATTTTTGGCAGCACTTTCCAGGCTTTCTAGCAGTCTGCTTTCCACCTGGTTTCACTTCAGGATTCATAACTTCCCTCTGGCTGGCAACCCCCACTGTGGCAGCTGCATTTCTATCACGGTCACACACACAGTTGGGGTAGAGACATCTTACACGAGGAACTGTGGTGACTTAGCCAGATCATTAAATCCTCCTTTTTCCCCTCACATCTCTTGTCTATCTTTCCAGGAAATTCAAAATAGCAGAATATGCATAAGACGGGGGCTCTGCATTTTAAGCACCTTGCAAGATGCATTTTTTTTTTTTCTTCTCACAGTAAGAGGCCTCCAGTTGTGGGATGCCAATGGAAGTTCCACCAGATGACACTTTGAGGATCAACTGGAAGCAAAAGTAGAAAACTGTAGCATCTCGCATTATCCCCTCAGGATTGCAGACTAGGTGATCTAATAGGCCTTATCCATCTTCCTAAATCAGAGAACACCAAGTAAATCTTGGTTTCAGGCTTTCTGTGCATCAAGCTCAATATACTTGATGGCTAAGAAAACATGACACTCAAAAAGCCTCAAGTTGTTTCTACATTTAACTTAAACTAATACCACAGTTCATTTAATCTTTAAATTTTACATCTGGAGTTTTACGGCTGAACAGAAGTTTCTTAAGTTACACCATCCTGGACTCTGTGAAAGTCTGAATATTTCCCCTGAACTTACAGTGTGTCCTTAAGCTGTGACCTCTAAACTTCATGGTGTATGGAGAATCTGAATTGCAATTAATAAGACAGTATTGTAAGTGGCAACGTAAATTACTTGGTAACATTCCAGAGATTTTTGCAAAACTGAATCAGAGTTTGTGTTTTTCTCTGACTATCTAGATATAATGGCTTATATGGAAATATGTACCTGGCTTTAGATTATAAATCAAAGAATCCTGAAATTTACAATTACGCTCCTGCAAATAAAGTTTTCTGTTGTATGCAGCAAAGAGACACTGGCTGAGATATGGATGCAAGCCAGTTCCCCAGATCTAAGTATCGAAGGTTAAGGGAACTCTAACCTCAGTATAAATCCATATATGAAAATATGTAAGAGACAATACAGTGGAGTTCATCCAAAGAGCAAAACAAACACTCCTTTGAATCATAAGGAATCCAAAATCAAATCCAGACTCTCTAATATGTCCAGTAAATCAGCAATTGTTTCAAAGGAAGTTGAAGGTGTTCAATAGCTCTGAAAAATCACGGCCCAAATTCTACAGAGCATATAGCAATACAGGTGCTGGTATTATTATTCTTATCCTCGGGAGTTTTGAGAGGGACAATCTCCAGCATAGACTGTTTCAGATTCCAGCCAATATTTCAGGTTCCAGCCGGTACAATCACAGTAGTTATGTAAGCCACCTTCCCAAAATGCATTACTAGTTAAGAATTTTTGTACTTAAAGTTACACGTCTTCTACTGTTTTAAAGCGTTATTAGTGGAATTGAGGGGGCTACAAGGAGGAAAAGTAGCTTCCAGCATTTTACACATTAAAAATATTACATAAAGTGGAGAAACATTAAAGTTTAATACTGAACTTTCAATGCCATATTTTTCATGATTTAACCCCAGCCTTCTCAATACATTTGTCACCACCAGTTAAAAAAATAACCTGAGCACTTCTTCCAATCAAATAATGTGCCTGCAGAGCTCTCTTATTTTCTGGCAATAGCTGAAGGTTACCAGCACTGTCATAACTTACATAATCTGAACGATTACAATTATTTGTAATCCCATTTCCTTATTTAACAGCGCTCTTGTGAGATGACAGTAACAATTCCTAAACCTTTACTGTCATTAAAAGGGCTAATTGTCGAAGACACAACACTGCTCAATGTCAGAAAAGAAAGGAAGCAGAGGGAACAGTCTCCATTGAGAAGCTCCCCCAAAATCAGCATGAAAACAGAAAATTCAGGCTTCTTATTGGAATGATCCTTTGGCTTCTCTAAATCTTTGGATTCATCAGCTCATGCTGTCCAAATGGAAAACAAGGGGATAGCAGCCTCGTAACTCAGGTGTTCCAAGCAAAGTGCCTATGTTCAAGGAAAATAAATACCCACCCACCCATTGACCAAAAGATGTGGCAGAAGGTAACCAGGTCCAGGGAATATTTTTTTTTCCTTATCTTTTCTGTCAGATACATCCTTATAATCTACTTGCCTATCTGAATTTAACTTTTTATGCCCAGGGATCAAATTGCACCCTGTGAAGCTATGTGTTACAAAAAAATGCAAAGGGTAGTAGATTTTACCCAAAGCAATATCTTTTACACATATGTTCACAGATCTATATGTGAAGACTGCAGTCACAGATCCTAGTTCAATTTGACATCTAGGCTTCTTACCTGAAGGTCTGATTATATTACTGTTTTGCTTCATCATATCTCTTTCACCAGAGTCCCTCATGTTAGCTCATTCTCCTCCTCATCACTCTGTCTGAAGTTAGCTAACTAAATTATTATTTTCATTCATTGTCACCTACTGTCCAGAGCACATAGTCCCTACTGATCTCATTTCCTAAGCAACCCAAGCTGTGAGCACTTCAGCTGCTGAGAAGGTCTCCTCACCAGCAAGGAAATACTTAAAAGAATGCTATTTTCTCCTCAATCAGCTAGGCACATATTTGCATTTCTTTGCGTAAGTGGTCATTGGAAAAAATTGAAAGGATGACTGTCAAATTATCTTTCCTTGAGAATTTGAGAGTTGCCCATCTCCCCAGTGTTGTGCCTGTAGCTGTGCATGCCACACCATGTATCTCATTTAGCACGATCCTACTTTAGTCTGCATGTTGGTTCCCAGTCATGCCAATACTTCTTGTGCATTGACATTTAGTGACATGTTGAAATCAACTGAACTCTCCAGAAATGCAGGAGCCTGAGATGCCATATATGAACACAGGATTAGAGTTTCACCTGAAATCATTGTGCAGCCTTAATTACATGGCACTTTTGTCACAGCCATTAATAATGAATGCTTGCTTAGTTACCCATAGAAATTATTGTTCAAGCAACTGGTTTCTGCTGTCTCCAAATAAGCTTCCAAAAATCAAAACCATCTTACCTGTTATTTTTCAACTCAGAAATTAATAGACCAAGCCATCAAATGTTTACGTGATTTGGATTTTATCCTTTGCAAAGAACAATAATCCAAACAGTTCAATGTATCATCATTCCATGAAAGTCAGAACTAAAGCACTGCTAAACCAGATTAAAAGTTGGCTTTCCACTCCTATGTAATATGAATGCCACAACTTAAAGCTACAGTTTTTGTTCTTGTTCATTTAAAATCAGAAAACATAGATTTATAGATATTTCAAACAAGCATGGTATGCTGAATAGAATACAAAAGATGCTAAGCAGTACAGCATGATAAAAAATGCTTTTATTGAACACATGGCCTTTTAGTGCACGGATCTTGACCAGCTTTTTGTTTTACATGTAGGCACAACCCATATTTTCTGCATGATGTGATACAAGTAGTAATATTGAGGTGAAAAAGTAGAAATATACTAAAATTGCTATGTAACTTGAAAGCTACATTTCATTATGCAGCTGCCTATTTCCTTACAGGCTTCACTACTGCAAGGTTATCAGAGATCTTTAAGCACATAAGTCCTTTATTCAGCATTTTAAATTTCTGGCTTATTTCCTGACTCAGGAATAGGCTGCAGTAATTCAGGTACAAATGAAACTGCCAACAGGCTGTTGCACTCCTTATAGTCAGCCAAATACATACTCTGACTCCAGGTTTTTACTGTTATGATTTTGGTTTCATAACATCAGTAAGGCATTTCAGATGTAATAGTCTTTAGTGATTATTACTGAACTTCTTGGGTGGTTATACCTACTCAGCTTCTGGCTCTGTGACTCCCCACAGACTAAGTAATATTCTGCAGCATTCTCAGTAGGTATTCATTTACATGGATCACACCACATATCGTTAGGTAAGGCAGACAGCCCACAAAAGCAGGTTTCGTCCTTGTCTCCTATCCCAAGGAGAGATTGGGTGCATATGTCTTGCCTTACAGACAAGAGATCTCATGTCATCCAGCCTCCTCCCATCCCACTGGGCCATCACGGGAGGGAATCAATTCATAAACTGCTGAAATAAATCTCAAAAGGAACTATTTTTTAGCTTGTGCTTAAAGGTAGTGCTGAAGGGGAAGGCAGAAGGTGACTAGCTACTCTTTCTGTTAGAGTTGTCTGAATATAGCTGTTTCAAAAAATTAAAACAGATTTTTTTTTTTTTAATTGCATGGATAGGCTTAGTGTCTAACACTTAAACAGATAGAAAGTTTGCTCAAGTAATTTCCATGCAAAGGGGCTTCACCTTTTTTTTTTCTGGACAGTGACAACTAGATTATTCCAAATTGTACAATATTAAATCAGAATTGTTGAATGGCAAATGGCAAAGAAAGTCCATCTCTGAGAAGAAAGATACCCAGAAATCTTAGGCTTGTTCCAATATGCCTCTATTCAAATCTACTTCAACGTGAAAGGCAGCTTAAATGTAGTCTGATCCACTCGCAAAACAATACTAAGCTATTGCCTTTTTTACTATCTTTTGCACATTTTATAAGGCTAGTTTGTACAACTCCTCTTGACTGAAACGTCTTTCAAAAGTCTCTTGGATTTAAGGATCAATAATTGTCTACTAGAAGAGTTCTTCAACTGATTCCTCAATCTCAGTGCATTTCTAGTCACTTTGCTCATATCTGTGAAAAGTAAACCCATGTTGCCAAAAACTCAGAGTCAACCATTTTAGCTAGGCACCTGCAGCAACAGAACAATCTTAAAGGGGCATTTGTGTATCACTGAGAATAGCCCATGCTTTTCTAAAATGATCACAAGCTCTGATTCATGACAGCTGCAGACGAGCTGGGTTAATTTTCTCCCTTTCTCAGCTTGATTCTGCCCACAAGAAAGAATCTCTATCTTGCATTCTCTTATCTTCAGCAAAATAAGATGAGATATTTCTCAGGAAGAATAAATAAGAGGTAGATCTTTCTGCAAAATGACACACTGCTGTAGCCAGGTTGAGCCCATGCCCTTTCAAAAATTCCTCATGAAAACTCCCTGTTTATTTCACAGACTCATTCTGTGTCTATTTTTCCTACAGTCTTCTCAGTCTTCTGCGATATTTTTGTTGGTGTTGTTAAGAAACTGTGATAATTTAAGTGAGCATACCATGAGCATACGTACCTTTCCCTCACCCTAAATCATTGCTGTAAGTTTCCAAGACTCCAAACTAGCCCGCTTGTGGTATCACACAATCTCTGTATTCTCTGTCTTCCTTAACAATTTCACAGTGGGTTTTCACATAGACATATCAACATGACAAAATATCCAGGTAGATACTGCAGATGTTATAAATAACGTAAACTCTAATCACTGCTCTCAGCCTGGATATGCTAACCATACGTAAAATAAAATGGAGAAAGAGCATCCTGATGCTGATAGGAATTCTTTTGAAAGACATCAGTTCAGCCTAGGTACTGTCTGCTTTTAACATGGTTTGCAGGTATCTCAGTCAGAAAAATTTGGAAGTTCTGAGTACTTCCTTTCCAGAAAAAAAAGCTGAAAATAAAATGGGGAAAGGCATTCTGGGAAAATATTTGCAAGTTCATGACTGAAAGTGCAAAACTGATCAATAATGATAATAATATTCTAAAATTAACTCATGTTGTTTGAAAGAGGAAAAGTGTCTTGAAAGTTACTGTTGCCATAGTTCTGTTGTATAAAATGAAATTAAAACAATCCAGTGGAACAGAACAAAAAGTGGGAAAAAAATTGAAGCAAAATTTGTTCAGAGTTCCCCCCTGAATAGACAGAATTTCAGATCTGAAATTTCTCATTCTACTTTGGTTTCTATATATGTGGTTCCATCCTATTTCACTTTAAATAGCCATCAAGCAAAAAGGAAGAATGCATATCATCAGAGAGAATTTGCAGAAAACCAGAGAAATCACATTACACCTGATTCAGAACACTAATTTCTTAATGTTTATGCCTGTTTTGAGAAAGACAACAACCTGGATTCATACCACCATCCAGATTTTAGGGGCTCACTTGTGCTGGGCTGTTCCTCTAAGAGATGGAGATCAACAATCGCCTTCAGAGAGTGTGACTTGGCTCATTGGGCTAAGAATCACACATTGAAGAAATGCCCTCCAGTTAGATGCGTTAGACAAATTAAATGATACCATGTCACAATACCACTGTACTCTGATCCTCAATGTAGATACACGATACATAGGGCTTTTCTGTGAGTAGGTGTGGGTGTGCACACCTGCTATGAAACATCTTTCTGAAGGTCTTTCTTAGGGATTCAATATATCAGCCCAAGTGGACAAAGGTATGAGAGGGGAAATTGATATGCACACCATAGATTTTTCCAGTCTTGAGGCAGATACTGAAATTCTGGAGTACCCAGAGAAGAGATTGTTCAGCTTCCTGAATGCAACTTAAATAACCTCCACATCAACAAATTACTCTGAGACAGGACAAGAATTGCCTGCGCTCAGGACCAAGGCACAAGGTTGGGGTTCTACAGTCACTCAGATCTAACAGTCCCAGGTTACATGACAAAACAAGTGTGCTGAGGGAAGACTGCAAAGCAACATAGACCCTGGACATACACTTGGGTTGTTATTAATTTTAATTTTGCCTCCATCCCTTTTACTCACACAAACCAGATACCTCCAGTTTTTTTTACTCCAGATTCACACTTCATAACAATCAGGAGTAGAAAAGTTGATTAACACATTCTAAACAATCTTATCTTTAAGAAAAGTAGATTTTTTTTAAAAGTTAAATAACTTTTGGGAATCTTTTGGCACTATTGGTTCAGATTCTTTTGTTAAAGAGTACAGATTCAGCAAAGGGAAAAAAAAGCATGTATCATTCACAGCAACAAAGTTGGGGGACTTGCAATTGGAAGGACTACAGGAACTCAATTTCATTTATTTCTATGATATAAAAATGCATTGGGCAATGGGAACAATCAGACCTTGGCACAGCAGGATTCCCCTCTGAAAACTGTTAAAGACAGACGCACAAAAAATCAATGAATTTTCTAGTGGCCTATCCCTGTGTTAGATAAGCACACGGGACAACATAAGCCTCATATTCTAATTTGACATGAGCATATCTGACTGGGCAGATTGTACCAAGGGAATGAATGAATAACAGACATCATCCTCCCCATCCTAAATCTTTACTTGTTCTATAGCTTGCCTTACAGTGAGCTTAAATCAAATCTAAAAATGTTCAGGACATATAAAAGAATAAATTAAACTGGAACCCAGAAAACAATAGCACTGCAGTAATACTATCCAGCTATCTGCATTTTCTCTAGCTTTAGCTTCTACCAGAGCCTCCGTACGTTCTCTGTTGTGCTCATTTTCATTAAGAACATGTTTCAGAGTTGGGATTCCAGAAAATGAGAAAGATTTTTCTTGCATAGGTCTCACAGTACTGCTGGGTGAAAGCTTTGA
>NW_010101545.1:15789-16435 GCF_000699245.1 Pterocles gutturalis
GCCTCTGTCCATGAAGGACCCAATTCCAATCAGGCAGAACTCCAAGGCAGCAAGAAACCTAATAGAATAAGGACACACCACAGTTCTGTAGAGAGGGTTTTGTTCCTGGAAAGGTAAAGCTGCAACGATGCCCAGATTGCTCTAGGACAGCAGCCGCAGAGTGTGCCAATAGGGAGAACATTGAAATGGCTGTGGGAGGGGAAATAAAGGATGTGAATGCGGCTGGTGCTCTCTCTCCTACCCAGCATCTGTCTTAAGCTCAGAAGACCTGTCCTGGGTTAAGCTGAGACAGAGTTAGCTCTCTTCATAATAGCTAGCAAGAGGCTGTGTTTTGGATTTGTGATCAGAAGAAAGCTGATAAGAGGTGATGTCTACCCGCTGCCAAGGATGGCAGACCGGCGAAGCCGGGAGGGAGCACAGCCCCAGTTACTAGCCCAGGATTTGATCTTAGGTTCAGGATTGAGACCCAGAGTGGCCGATAATCTACTCCATAACATACACGTCATGCCCAGAATATAGGTGAGGACCCTCCGGAAGATCGGCCCTTTTTTGATTCCAGATCTCTTTTGCTCCAGGTCATCTCACTCCAGGTGGTCGCTCTTCCAAGGCCTTCCTCTCCCACACCCCAGTCAGCTCTCAGTCTGGG
>NW_010101546.1:0-837 GCF_000699245.1 Pterocles gutturalis
TGATTGAACAGCTGCTACCTTACTGGGCATAAGAAACCCGGGCTTGCTCTTGGGGGGGTGCTGCCAGTTCTTTTCCTCCAACTCCTCCCGCAAGAGCTTTTCCTGTTCCAAGGACTCTGATAAGGCAGTGTGAAGCCTTTGATTAGTGGCTTGTTCAATGGCTAATTGCTCTGACAAATCGTGGGTTTCAGTTTGTAACTTTTCCTAAATTGTCTTTACCAGGCTTTGAAGGGATTTTATCATTTCACTCTCAGCCTGTTTCTGTAACTGTTTTTCCTTCTGGGCAGCCACAAGCGCCGCTCCCAGAACAGCACAAACCACCGCTTTCCCTTTTCCCTTTTTCAGTTTGCATTCTTTAGCCAGGATAGAAATTTGATCTGTTACTGCCTGTGGATCATGCCCATAATTATGGGCCCAGGTCATACCAGAGGGGGAGGGTCAGGCATTATAGCCCTCAAGCCTCTCTAGGAGAGGGGTACAATCTAAAGCCACACCTCTTGGTGAGGTCATGGTTTAATCACTGTTGGGCTTCCCCTTGCCAAATAATTATCAATTATCAATAGCCAAGTCTCCTGGGAGATCTTGGTTGATACACAGCCAGACTTCCTAGGAAGGTCCCAGTTACTTATCAACGAACAAACAGCCGAGTTTCCAGGGAGATCTCGGTTTACCAAAATCAAATCTCTTATCAGTCCACAGTGGACTACTTCTCCCCTCAGTACGACTCCCCTCCAGGGGAGCAGCAGTAAACGCCTGGACCCAGCAATTCCTTTGTCTTTACCAAGGGAATCCTGCCTGTGACGCCAATATGTCGTGACCCAGCTCATAGAACCACCC
>NW_010101547.1:0-9941 GCF_000699245.1 Pterocles gutturalis
AGAGAGGCGAGCGCTCGCAGCCCTCCTTGGACCCAGGAGCCCGTCTGGGGACGGCGCCAGCAGCCCTGCCAGCAGTCTGCTCACGGGGGCTTTGGCCGGGACCGTTTGAAGTGTCTTGAGTGTCAGCATCGGGGTTGGGTCCCCAGGAGAGCGTCAGATGTGCCCCCACGCTTCCCTGTCCTGTGCATGCAGGGGGTTGGGGGGGGTAGCTCCAGCTCAGCCTAAATTGTCCCTTTTCTCCCCAGAAAAGCCACCCCTCCTGCCAAAACATCCTTCCTCCTAGCAAGCCATGAGATGAGGATGAAGGGTGCAGCCCTGGCACCGATGGCATCCCGAGGGGGCTTTGGGGCCCTTTGGGTGCTGGTCACCACGTCTACCTCCTTCCCCGAGCACCCCAGGGTGCTGCTGTGCCCTGGCTCTTGTGGGGGGGGATGGATGCAACTTCTTTGCCCTGGCAAGATGGGGATGGCCATAGCAGCGGGCTGGGACTTTCACACTGTATTTCAGGCAGAGTCGGGCGTGGGGATGTTCACTGTCGTTTGGCACCAGGCACTTTCTCCAAGGACAGCCTGGAAAGAGGGAACTGTGGGTGGGTGTCCTTTCTGCGGTCCTCTGTGAGGCATGGGGAAACCTCAAAGACTACCTACCTGATTTTTCTTAATGAAAACACCCGTGCATTTGCTTGCTGTGCTTGTTAACAGTGTGGGTTTCAGTTCTCCTGGAGGATGGTGGCCTCATGTGGCACCGTGTCACCTTGGAGGGGACCTGCAAGCCAGCCTGGGCATGCAGTTTTGTCACCATGTGCTTTGCTCACGATCCTGGGAGAAACCCAAACTCACCCCAGGCAGGGCCAGGGAGCCCCAACCAGGCACACCTCATCCTTCAAAGGGGGAAAAAAATACCAAGGCAAAAAGCCTCCCCTGGGAGAGCTTCCAAAACAAATCCTGAGCCTTGGCTCACCACACAGAAATGGGAAAACTCATGGAGGTTTTCCTTCAGCTCATCTAGACCAGGATCCCCAGTGGTGTCGCAGCCAGGACAAGGGACACAGCAGCCTACGAGGCACTGGTCCCTGACCCCCAGGCCACAGCAGGAGGAGCAGCCACAGCTGGGAACATCTGGGTGCAGAGGAGGGGGTGCTGGCAAAGGGGATGCTGCAGAGGCTGCAGTGTCCTCAGGGGTGTCCCAGGAGGGGCTGTGGAGCTGAGGGTCTGGGTGAGCGGGGACAGCCCCTGGGACCAGCCTGGGGGAGGCTCCGAGGAGAGGTGCAGCACCATACTGACTCATGGCTGAACCAAAGCCGCTCCAAGGAGGTGTCACCCCAGCCCTGCGCTGGTGAGGGATGTCCCTGGGGGAGTGGGGACACCTTGTCCCCACAGAAGCCTTCCCTGGTGACCAGCCACCATGTCACTGAGCAGCATCGCTCTGGGTGCCTGTGGCCCTTTCTCTCTCCCATGCACCCGCAGGGGGTCCTGCAATGGGGCCAGTGACACTGGGTGGCCCTGGGGGACCCCAGGGAGTGTGCAGGGGCTGAGGGCATCTGGGAGGGTTTTATTTGCTGGGACCAGCCCTCTGCAGCCCTGGGGTTTACAAGGCGGCTGATGCGCCTGCTTTCTAGCGGGCTGCAGCAATAAAGCTTGCCGGGGGGTCAGAGGTGATACCGGCTGCTCTTAAGTGGGCAAAACTGGTGGGCTGGGATGGAAACTGAACTTCTCAAGCCGTAATCAGAACCAGCGGGGTTAAATTCCAACGGCTAAATACCAAGGACTTAGCCTAAACATCTCTCCTGTCTTGCTCTGTCTGTCCCAAACAGGATCCTGCAGGATGCCGTTGTTTGGGCCAGGTCGGGCTGCCAGTGTGCTGGGGTTCGTGTGCCGCGTCTCCCCGCTGCCTTGAGACCAGGCATTGCCGCGGTTTCCTCCATCTCGGTGCGCTGTTGCACAGGGTAAATACTTCTGCAGCACTTGGGAAATTGGGAGAGACCTGCAAATGGATGCAGAGTGAGGCAGCTGCTGGTTTCAGGGCTCTCCAAAGCTCCGGGGTGAGGTTGATGCTGGAAACCTGAGCCCTGTAATTGTATTTTTCTGCCCGAGTGATATCTGAAGGGTTGGTTGGTTTGTTTGCGTGTTTGTTTGTAGTACAACTATCAAAGGAGGCCTCGGCGGTGATGCACGCTGCTTCTAAAAAAGGGCCTGCCCCCGAGCCAGCACCAGCCCTTCTCCAGGTCGAGCCACTACACGTCCCCATAAGCATAACCCGTCCTACCGGTGGGGGCTCTAGAGGCATGCCGGCATTCCCGCAGGAGCGGGGGATGGCTTGCCATGCCTGCAAACAGGCTCTGGCATTGCTGAGCACTTCCAGGAGAGCCCCAGAAAAGGTTTTCTGCAGGGGGCAAGCAGTGGATGAGGAAGGACGCAACCAAAACGTGACTGCGGAGAGGCAGGGGGAGTGGGGGAGTGGACAGGAGTAGGGCTGAGCAGGTCCACCATCACATTCCTTGCTTGTGGAAAGCCAACAGAGACACCGTGCCCCCCAGAAAAAGGACAGTAAAGAAATGCAAGCATGGCCATGCATGTCAAGGTCCACCAAAAAGACTTTGTTTGACCTTTCATGGGCCAGTTTCTCCATTGTCCAACCCAACAGGGAGGTGAGGAAGCCCTTGGTGGCATCCACCACACAAAGCCACCCCCATCCCAGTGTCTGCCCGGGTATCCGGGCACCTCCACCTCACCAGGTCCTGGTTTCTGCCTCCAGCCTGTGGGAAGAGTCACTGGTCCCTGTGGCAGGAGGTTAGAGGCGGGCTGCTGAGCATTACCATCGGCGTGGTTTATTATGCTCATTAATGATGTGGAGAAGGCAGCGTGTTAGCAAAAACGTGACATATTGGGGTTAGTTAAGGCTGAAGGACTCCACTGCTGTAGGAAAGGATTGCACAAAGATATATGACATTCACCATGGGCCCGTGTGAGATGATGCATCTTGGATAGACTAATCAAGATAATTCACATATATTGTCCTAAATTAATTCTAGCCAGTAAGTACAAGCCCAACACGTCAATGCAGACAGCTCAATTAAGAGCTCTTATTCAATATATGCTGATGGTCAAAAGAGGAAATAAAAGATTACAGTGGGCAGAGGGGATGGAGCAAAGCGGTGGAAATATTGCAGTATCACTGCTTAAATCAGCACGGCTTTGCCAGCATGTGGAGAGGAGAAGGCAAGGGTGACGGGCACAGGGCAGAGTGGTGAGAGGCTAAAAAGGTACAAAGAGGGACTTGTTTCAGCTCTCTCTCTCTTATAAGCTCTTAAAAATGTAAGAGATCAAGCATATGCATCAGATTTTTAAATAACAAGGGTGAGGGGGGTAAAAAAAGAGCTATTTTAAAAAGCAAGTGCTACTTGGGTGGATGGGAGCCGTGGTTCCCATCCGTGAGGGGCAGTGACCCCATGGCACAGAGCCCGTACGTCGGCTGGGGTGTGTGTCCAAGGAGGAAAGGTGGGGAGAGGAGAAGGATGCACCGGCTCTGTACACGGTGGGTGAGACCAGGAGCGGACACTGTGTCCTGGCTTGAGAAAGGATGTGGAAAAATTGGAGAGGGCTCAGGAATATGTGAAACTGCCTTTGGGTGGGAGGCTGAGGCAGACCCTGTCTATTTAGTCTATCGCAAGCGAGGTTGGGATGTGACTCCATCTCCGTCAGCACAAAACTCCATGGGGAAGGGATTTCTTTCAGTCAAGAACACGTAATGAAACCCTGCGGCCAGGGCTGGAGCGGGTCTCACACCGCGGCAGGATCTCAGCGGGGTGGGGAGAGCTCTCCATCCCCCTCCCCGCATTGCCGAGGGGCTCCCCCAGCCTCCCTCCAGGCAGGGTCCCTTTCCCTGGGTGCTGCGATGCTCGGAGGGGACCCTGACACCAATACCCCATGCTCCAGGGAGAAGGGTTTCTTGCCCAAGCCCAGGAGTGGCTGTGGGAAATCTTTGGGCTGATTTCCCTCCTGCAAGACTCTGGCCAGCGTTTGCAATCTGTTTTCATTCCTATTTCATGAGATGTGAATAATTAATGAGAAACACAATGCAGGGAGGGTAAGATGAATATATATGTATACTTATACTCACACACACATATATAATATATAGTGTTAAAAAGAATTAAGGCTCAAACATAGCGGGGATGTTGCAGTACAATGGCCATGAAACTGTGGAGCAAAGAGCAGGGGCACAGGGGACAGTCCCAAAAGGCAGATGGAGGGGTTTTGAGGGATATAGAGGATGGGATATAGGTGCTGTGTCCTGCCCTGCAGAGCCCTTGGGGTCTGGCTGCAGGGACCCCCAGCCTCTCACCGCAGGCAGAGCCGCCCCCCCCCAGCTCCGTCCCTGGGGATGTGCAGGGCTGCACTCCTCTGCAGAGAGGGCGATGCCAAGGGCTGCTCCTGCGCTGCAGTGGGAGGTGAAGCCCAAGGAAGGATGAGAAACAGAATCTCTGAGCCCTGGGATTTTGCAGCCCTGACCAAACCAGGCCACTGCTGCTTCTGTGCAGGGCTGAGCCTCTTGCACACGCGAAAGCTGGGCTGTCCATGGCCAGCTAGCTGCTTTGTGTGCAGACCTGTGAAATCCAGAAGCAAAGCCCATCACCTGCTGCATCAGGCCTCCCAGCTGTCAGCCAGGCCTGATGAGCACTAATTGGCAGTCGTTATCCCTCCTGCAGTCTTGTCAGTCCTGGAGACTGCCATAAGAAGAGAGCTGGTGTCCCCCTGCCCCACACCAGGTGCTGGAGCCGATCCTGAGAAGGGGAGAATCCTCCAGCATCGCTCCAGCATGGGGGACAGGGACAGGGATTGTTGCTGTCACCTTTCTGCAGCCCCAGCTCCCTGGGCTCGGCCACTGGAGCTGTGGGGAACCAGCTGCTGTCCCAGGAGCTGCCCAGAGCTCGCAGAGCAACCCTGCAGTGAGCCCCTCAGATGCTTTTCCAGCCCAGAGCTGAGCCACAGCCCACGGCCAGATGGAGGTACGGTGAGGGGCGGGCACAGGGGACAGGCAGCACCTCAGCAGTGGCCGGTGATGCTCTTGAGCTGTGGCATCAGCGTGGTCACATCTGCACTTGTTCAGGTCATGGGGAGCCTGGGAGTCCCCCACAGCCCTGGCTCGTGTTGCATGGAATGAATTTGGAGGTCCTCTGCACCCCACCAGAGTCAGTCCCCATGGAGGGGACTTGGCCCCTGTGCCAGGAGGGTCTGTTCTGGCGGGGTCTGTGGGGTCCCCACATGAGGACAGCAGGGATGCATGATCACATTCACTGTCACCTGTGCCCTGGCCAGTCCCTGTGCCCTGGTGGCACTTTGAGCAATGCACAGGGGGGCTCCGATAGCCCCCTTGGCCACATGTGGGGCTGTGCCGTAGCCTCAGCCATGAGCTGGCTTCATGGCTGGACACAGACCGTGGGTGCTCCTCCTGACAGCCCAAGAGCAGGTGTTTTCCTCCTCCTTGCCCCTGCCCTGGATTTCCAGCTTTTGAATCCGCTTCACCCCAAAAATACCCTGTTACGAATAACCCTGCTGGAGTCCTCCTCTGCACCGTGCCCTGCCCAGTGCCTGCCACCCTCCCCGCCACCTCGTGTCACCGCCATAGCAGGGACTGGGTGCTGGGCGGGCATCACCAGCAGGACCAGGTTTGTCCCCCCCAGGGCTGCCCCGTCCCAGGTGTCCCTGCGCCCAACCGGGGCTGGGGGCAGGATGGGGCACCCGGCTGGTCCAGCCCATCCTGCCTGTTATCCACAGAGTCAGTGGCTCCCATTTCCCAGGTCTAATTTGTCACCTCACTTTTTATAAATGGGTCATTTCCCATCCCCAGCCCGACAGACAATTGCGACGGGGCCCTGGCACTGTGCCACCAGCTCCTTTCAACTTCATAGCGAGTTCATCAAAGGCCCGAGACGCGGCACCCGGCTGGTCCAGCCCATCCTGCCTGTTATCCACAGAGTCAGTGGCTCCCATTTCCCAGGTCTAATTTGTCACCTCACTTTTTATAAATGGGTCATTTCCCATCCCCAGCCCGACAGACAATTGCGACGGGGCCCTGGCACTGTGCCACCAGCTCCTTTCAACTTCATAGCGAGTTCATCAAAGGCCCGAGACGCCATTTCCCCAAACAGTAAAAGTGTCAGAGAAAGAGGCGCTTTGGGAAGCCTCGGTGACAGCCAAGTGCTTAATTAGTGGTAATGCAGAGTTTACAGCCCCCCTCACTGCCTCCCCCCGACCCCTCATTTCTGGGAAGGGCACACAGGGTGAGACAGGTCTCTCTGCTGCTCGCTGACCCGTGATGTCCCTCGGCAACACGGCACTGGTGCAGGGGACGGGGACATCCCAGCTTGGCTGCTTTGGGAAGCCGAGGAGAGATTTTGCTGTGTGGTGCTCACCCAAGAGCATCCCCATCCCGGGTGACCCGTGTGTCACAGCCCCTCCCAGCACTCGTGGGTGCCCCGGCATCTGCAGGCACCCGCCAGTCCCCGGCTGATGGGTGACCAGACGGGATGTCGGAAAGCCCTGGTGCAGGGTCAGCGGTGGAAATGCCATGTCCCACTCAGCTGTCCTCATCCCAGACTCTGTCCCTTGGCTGCTGTGATGCCCCACAGCCCCTGACAGCCCCTGGCAGAGCACCAGCCCCGTTCGGGTGCTCCGTACCACTGTCACATCCCTTTCGTTCCTCTCCTCTCTGCACTGATCCTCTCACTTTTCCTCCAGAAATCACCTTTCTGCCCATCACGCTCCCTGCTTCTCTCCAGGCTATTTTTACCATATCCTTCTGGCGACTGAGCAGCCGGAGCCGAGCGCGGTGACTTCAGCGTTCAAAGGCAGAGCATAAGCACTAACAGAGCTGATGGCATTATAAAGTTGGCACTCGCCTCTCCCTCTGCTTCCCTAATACATCAGCTGGGATTTTTAGCCATGGCAGTGCATTAAGCAGGGGCTTCTTGCCCCTGACCTCACCAGGATCCAAAGTTTCCATCAGAAGTTGCCAAACATAGGTAAGGCTCAAAAAAAATCAAGAGGTTTGGTGATGCGGTGCTCCATCCCGCGCGGGCACCCACAGCTCCCAGGGGAGCAGATCACCACGGGGAGCACTGCGAACCTAGGGGAACAGGAAGGCTCCTGCACCACTTGGCCAGATAAGCACCACATCCTGCTCTAGGATGATGCTGGTCCCAGCCAGAGCACCTCCATACCTTGCGTCCCCACCTGGGAAGGTGCCCTGTTACCCCTCCTGGGACACGCACGTAGCAGATGGGGATGAGCAAGGTGATGGGCGGTGCTGCAGCACTGCTTGCTATCCCCATTCTTCGTCCCTCCCGGGGCCTGGAGTGGCGCTGAGCTGATATAAAGCAGATATAAAGCTGATTTTCATTAGGAAGCAGTCTCAGAGGAGTGCCGAGTCTTGTCGTGGGGCCCCGCTTGCACCCAGCGGGGCTGTGACGCCGGCAGCTCTGCCTGCTCCCCAGGCACCCACCCCACGCCGGATGACGGACGGCTTCACCCTACTGCCACCCCACAGCACAGGGACAGAGCTGGCCTGCATCCTCCCCGGGACAGGATGGCAGCTGTGATGGACCAAGTCCCTGCACCCAGGGCATCCCTGCTCAGAGGAGCCCACGGAGGGACCTGGCAGCTCCCCGGCACATCCCACCTGGCCACAGTTCCCCGCTTCGCCTCCCCAGCCTCGAGTTTCCCGAGTGGCGGGCTCTCCCCCCACCACCCTCCTCAGCACGGCTGGGGCCTTGCAGCTACAACCAGGAAACTATAAAACTTTACAGAGTGCGGCTGGAGAGAAACAGGAATTGCTGCAGCGACTGCCAGAAGGGCCAGCGTTAGATTCACAAGATTTTCCAGGGCTTGGACTTGCCAGGAAGGGATTTATCCACCTAGGAGGAGCTGTAAAAACTAAAATTAAATTCTTCATCTTGGAAAGGGAGGGGGAGAGAGAAAGAAGAAAACACTTGACCTCCCCCCAAACACTCTGCTGGAGGCCAGGAACCGGGGAGGGAGGTGGGGTACCACGGCTGCACCTGCCGAAGTGGCCCCAGCCCCCCGGGGGTCTTGCCCCAAACACTGTGAGTGGGTGCCCAGCACCCCTCCAGCCTGACTTTTGCCTTCTGGGCATCATTCAGGAGTCTCTCTGAGTGCCAAGGGGGAGGGTTGGGGTCAGTGTCCCCTCCCCGGTCCCTGTCCCCGTTCCCCATGGCTCCATCCCAGGCGCTGCCATCCCAGCTGCAGGTGAGGATGGTGCTGGGCGCGGTATGGGGGCAGTTTGGGACCCCAGCAAGAGATGAGCAGGAATATTTCTTCCCTCCCATCCTGGTATCATCCCAGTGGCTCAGCGGGGGGTGTTTCTGTGGTGTTTTGGGGGCTGGTAAGCAGTTAGGAGGAAAAAAACATGCTGACCTGTGGGCTTTGGGGACGTGCCGCTGCACTCTGGGCAGCCACTGCAGGGGACAAAGCAGTACCCGGGGTCAGGAGCTGCTGCTTTCTGATGCTGTGCAGTGCAGTTGATTTGGGGTCCATGCACAGCCCCCAGGTCTGGGCCAGCTGAGCCGTGACAACCTCCCCTGCTCTGCACCAAGACCAAGGGGACCAGATCCGGCCCCTCGCCAAAGAAGAGCAGGTCCCCTCCTGCGCAGCGGCCACCACCTCTCAGCCCAGTGGTGTTTCAGGGCCAGGGTTTCCCAGGTTGTCCCGGGTGCATCCCTCTGACCATCTGCTTCCCTGCCCTCTCCTCCGTGCTGGTGTGGGGCAGGCAGGCCCTCCCTCACCGCCCTGCTCCTCCCCATCCCGCCAGGCTCCCACGGAGGTGGCAGGAGGGGGCACGCCAGGGTCACCCGGCCATGGGCTGCCGAACCGGCCCCAACACCCACGGGCTGCTGGAGCAACGCGTCCCACATTCACCTGCCTCTCCTCGCGGGTTTTCCTCTCTATAAAGATGCATACAAGTGCTTGTAGGAGAAGCTCACGCTGCTGCTGGCTCTGGCGGCTGTTTCCTGGATCAGGAGACCCAGGATGGCCAGTACAGCATCCCAGCTGGTGTACACTGGAGAAGGCTGCATTGTGATGGGCTCTTTTTAGGAATATAACCCTCACAAGGGGATAAATCTGGTGTTGTTGATCTCTTTGCAACAAGCCAATTCTCTGGAGTCTCACCACCGAGCAGCATGGGAAAGCATCCCGCCACGGCCAGGGAGAAGCCAGCCTGCTCCTCCAGACATGTGGAGGCAAAGATCAAACGAGGCTCGCTTGGAAATCTCAGCAACATTGTGCCAGAGGATACGACGGATGTCCGGGCCAAGCCAAACCTGCAGCTCCGCAGTCGCTGGCTCCTGGGGCGAGCTGGGCTGTGCCGGGGCCCCAGCAGCTCCGGCTGCAGGAGTAGAGCGCAGCATGACGGCAATTTGTTTTGTACTTGCACTTTCAGGCTGGAAAAGCCAAGGGAAACCTGCAGATGAGAAGTTGACATGAAAAATCCCATCGGCTGAGCACCCGGCTGGCAGCAGCGCTGCATCACCCGTGTCCTGCCCCGCTGGGACACCCAGGTGCCGCTTTGCAGATGGGCTTTGCAGCCGTTTTCCTTTTATTTCGATTTTTTTTGGCTTGCAACAGATTCTACACCAAATGCATGGAAGCACTGCTGCGAAAGTATGTATCGGGGAATGCTCTTTTGTCACTTATTCTGGTTTTCTTTCTATTTTTTGCCTGTTACTGCCAGTGCAGGCTCTTAAAATAACTGGCTACTTTAAACCATGTTTCTTTGTTCCCCGGCTGAGCACCGCTGGATGCCAGCTGGAGTGGGAGGGAGGTGAAGTGTCAGGGCCCTGCGGAGAGTTTTAAAGGAGGTCTGCGCTGACGGGGACAGTGTGTTTCACCCCGAGTCCTTCCAGCTGCCCCCCCCTTGCTGCT
>NW_010101548.1:0-288 GCF_000699245.1 Pterocles gutturalis
CCATAGTTACTCTACAACATTTTTGGGGTGCTCCTTGGGGCTCTGGATCACCACCGGTGACCCCAGGACATTTTTGGGGTGCTCCTTGAGGTTCTGGATCACCACCAGTGACCCCAGGACATTTTGGGGTGTCCCCATTTTTCCTAGGACATTTTGGGGTCCTCATTGGGGTTCTGGGTCACCACCAGTGACCCCAGGACATTTTGGGGTGTCCCCATTTTTCCTAGGACATTTTGGGGTCCTCATTGGGGTTCTGGGTCACCACCAGTGACCCCAGGACATTTTGAG
>NW_010101549.1:0-24589 GCF_000699245.1 Pterocles gutturalis
TTGGGCTGGTGACACAAGCGCGGTACCCAACGTTGCGCTGTCACCCTCTCCCCCGCTTTCATTGCATTAGCTGATTTGGTCTTTGTCATCCGCTAATGGGAACTTGTTGATAAAAACATGTTACATACTCTTGAAAACTGCCAAAGAAATTACTCCCTTAGTTTAATCTATATTAGTTTTCTCTTTTTTTTTTTTTTTTTCTTCTGTAGGTCCTCCATCACAGCTTTCATGACATCCTTGACAGCTTAGACACACCTTTGAACCTGGGAAGCTGGACTGTCTTGTGTTACCAAGTGGCACAGGTCACCCTGCTGAGGAGGAAAGAGGTTGCGGACTCACCTGTCTGGTTAACCACTCACCTCTGGCACCCTGGTCCTTCTGCTAGAGCCTGGTCACTCCCTGCCCCCAGGGCTAGCACGCTGTCCTGTCCTCTGGGGATGGCTCTGAGGGCACTCAGCAAGCTGGATGCCTCTTGGCTGTCCTCTTTAAATCCTCCATCTTAACCCTGCTCTCTGGTTCATGGTAACAAGATGGGAAATATATTTTGTGGTCCAAAAAAATCAGTTGAAGTCCTCAGAGAATTACATGCCACTTCTGGCAAATTTCAGTAAGAGAAGGGGAGAAAATAGCAAATTCCTTGGAAAAATTTGAAAGATTTACAGGATTCTACAAATCTAATTATTGAGCCTACACTATTCATTAAGCAAAGAGAAACAGGCTGTGTTATGCTGGTTTATGTTTTCCCCATTTCTCAAAGTGGCAGATCCAGCTTTGGCAGCATTGTTGTGCAGCAAAGGATCATTCTGGGGACCCTGGCATACAAAAAGCCATGGCTGTTTTCCTATCAAAGCAGAGACCTCTGGAGAAGGTTCCCTTGACACATAACTTTTAGTGTAACTTCTAGGATAAGCTTCTAAGAAAAAGAAAAAAAAAAAGTGCTTTATTCTCTCAGGTGTACCTGCAAGTCTCATTCTGAATGTGGTTGAATAAAGTTAGGGAATTCATTAAGTAACACAATTTCTTTTCGGTGTTCAGTTTTCAAGAGTTGAAGCAGGAAAAACATTTAAGCAGGATTTTGGGTGCTGTCAGACTAAGTTTTCATATAAAATCTGTGGAAGATTAAGCAACAAGCCACATACATTATGGAAATCTTAATAATATCAGGAATGTAGTCACTTATTTTTCTCCTAAAAAAAATAAGTAACAGGGCAAGGAGATAAAGGATACTATTCAACACCACCATTATTCATTTCAGTCAAGGGGCTACTCAATGTCTGCAACGTGAAAAAGTGAACTATGGATAGAAAGAAATTACAGAAAATTGTGTTGTTAATTAACTGGTTTGTTTCTGAACAGCTTTTTCTTTAATATTCTTTAATGATCTTGATATAAAGTTCTTAAGTGGCTATTCCACAGAGATATTTTTTTATAGTTATTACTAGTTTGCCTATACTTAAACCAAAGGGAAACAGACATGTAGAAAGACAGTTTAAATGTTTTGTTTAAACCCTACAATTACATTACACAGATGGTGGATGATCCAATGCTGATAAATTGTATGCACACAGGTACCTTTCCCCATCTTCTACATAAAGGCTTATCTACATAAAACTTTAGTCTGGAAATAAGCTATCATTCAGATGGATTCATACAGACATTTCTTGGTTAATTGTAGGATATTATAACCATATCACTTCAGGAACACTGGCAAAAAAATGCTGATATAAATCGATCCTATGTAGTCATACAAACTTCTTGAAAATCAATGTGATTTTTAAACAATGACATGATACTATTTTTTTCACTGATTTTAACTCAATTTACACCACCAGGAGCAAAGGTTTGAACATCTTGATGAAACAAACACAAGAGAGGAGCTATATTCAATTTTTTCCATCCAAGAACTTGACCTGTTCTTCTCAAGTCTAGTCTTCCATCCCAACTCTTGGGATGCATGTTCTCCAAAAGCAAGCTGTAGAACAGTTCAGTTCTCCATGCGAAAATAAAACCTTCACAGGTTAAACCACAGAATTATTTCCACAGCTCTTGGCAAGACAAATGCCTTTAAAATGCCCTATTCTTCAATTCAGGCAGCAGACAAGTTTACTAAATATAATACAAAATGTTTGCTTACCACCCATACGCTGAGGATAAGCAGATCTATGGGCACTGAAAATATTTACTTACAGAATCTTAGGAAAATATTTTTGTTTTCTCCTGTAGTAGCAATATTGCTGTTTCTTCACTGTTATGTATTGTTAGGGTTTCTAGGTGTTTGGCAAAATAGTACCCTTAGGTAAGGCAAAGGTAGCAGATACAGGTTTTCAAAGATTTTTGCAAATTACACACTGTCCTTTTTCTGCGAATTGATTTGTATTATGCAAAACTGTGAAAGTAGCGCAGTAGTAACCAGTGAACTGGAAATCCTTTGAAGAATGGGCATGAAGTAGAGCACCAAAAAGCATCCTCCTAAGGGCTGAATTACTTACAATACTTTTGGCCGAGTACTGTTGCACCTAAATAGCCTAAAATTACTTGTGTGAGGACCAAGAATCTTCACAGCTTCCTGATGATGCAAAATTACTCATGATAAGCAAAATGAAAGCTGACTCTGAGCAGTTAAGAAGGATCTGACAGTAGTGAGTGACAGGGCAACGAGGTGGCAGCTCAAAGTCTATGTCAATAGCTGTAAGCTAATGTAAACAGTAATGAAAATAACTGTAGCTACACATACATAATACTGGGCTCTAAAGTAGCCTTTATCATTTGGAGTCATTGTGAGTAGTTTTCTGCAAACACTAGCTGCCACTCAGCAGTAGTCCAAAAGGCAAACAATGTTAGAAATTACTCCAAAAGCAGCTGAGAACAAAGCAGAAGAGCTCATTACATCCCTGTGTAAAGCTCTTGTGCACTTGAGTGCTGTGTACAGTTCTGGTTCCTTCAGATGAAGATGTGGAACTAGAAAATGTATGTACACAGCCAAAAGAATACATGCGTAAGTATGGGAATACATCTGTGCGAGGAGAATTTCTAGCTGGAAAACAGACTGAGAAAGGATTGTCTTCCCATGTATAAAATCCCAAACAGTACAGTGCAGGCCAACAGGAAATGATCACGCACTATTTTCCATCACACGAGACTCAGTAAATGATCAGGCAAGAAGTACAAAACAACAACGGGGAACAACTTTTCCATACAAACTTAGTAAATAAATCAGAGGGCTTACTGCTATGCTGAACTATGGAGCTGAAGAGATGGATGTTTTTAAGCAGGGATTATACAAATGAATGAAGGATAGCTGTAGCTGTTAGGCACAATAATTTCCTTTGCAGGTCCTGCTTAAAAGTGCCTGCTGAAAGTTGCCAAATAAAGGACTTTTCATCTACCCTGTTTCAATACTCTCCCCAGGCATGAGTGTACAGCCACGGTGCAGAGCAGGACTCTGGATTAAGTGGACCTTTACACTGGTCCTGTACAGCCATTCAGAAGGTTTATTCTGGTCTTTCTGCTCAGTTAGGCACAAGAAACCAAGGACAAAACAGCATCTGTAGGTATGAAAGCATACTGCTGCCTTTCCCCATGTTCCCTGGGAGAAAAAAAAAAAAAAAAAAAAAAATCAGACTCTTAGTTCTTGATCTTCCCATTGGGGTGTCTTTCCATTTCCCTGAAGAGAATCTGGAAAAACTGTTTTTATCTTCTCAACATTTTGCTCTTCAGTTTCAGTACTGATAATCCACATGCACTGGTCTATTAGTTTCAGCACCATTTTTTGCTCTCCTTAATACAAGTTTGGACTAATACATATCAAGAGAAATCTTGAAGCATAATAACATAATATATGCATGGAATATAATGAAAATATTTTCTATATTTGTAGATCATCACAGGAATAATATCTGAACCATTCTTGGACATCCTGGAAGAGAAATGGATAGTGATTTCTTCTCATTGAAGAAACTGGAAAGGGAACTAGAAACACCTAGTGATGGTTTAAACCTCAAGTGACAGGTAAATATCTTACATAGATAATCACAATTTATGAGTTCTATTAAGAATATCACCGTTAAACACAAGAAACTAGAAATCTGAAAAGCAAATCTGAAATGCAGTTTGTCAGAACTCCAAGAATCCCTGCAGACAAACGTATGATAGATCAGCTGGAGTGGTTAAATCTCACATAAACAAAACCTGTATGGTTGATATTCTGTATAGCTAGTTATCTACACTCAAATATATGGAAAAGAGTTTATTTCATACTTGATTTCAGCAATGGATACTAGTCCTATGGCCTCATCTTCAGCAGAATGCATATGATTTCTTTGCTGTGTTGACTGCAAAAGCAAGGTAGCGTAAATGCTTTAAGCTATGCATTTTAAACAACAAGTAGTAAATCTCTGGTTGGAAGGGTTGTTACTACAGCCCTTATAACTCTGCTGGTTATTACCAGCATTCTAGTTTCTGTTCTAGACTAAGTTCTTTAAAACTTCAATATTTAAAAAACTTTTCTCTCAATACCTCCCCTAGAACAGCTTTAAAAAGGGGTCACAGTGGTACAGTTCCCTCTGCACTCTGAGAACTACCTAATTTACTTGTCCAGTGCCACAACAGAGATTACCCCATTTCAAAGTTTCAGATTGCCTCCAGGATAAAATTCCAAGAATGGTGTTATATAGGGGAATTGATCCATCTTTGTATCCTTGTCCTTCAAACAGGCAAAGGAAAAACCTACTGTGATACCTGTGCATGAATAACATGTGTCCAAAATTCTGGCAATAGTTGTACATAGCTAAGCTGGTATGCTGTCACAGAGAAGGCAGGCAGCAAATTTTAGTGTCCTCCAGCATTATTGTAACAGAAGTGAACTCTGAATACAAGTGAATTCTGTGGACTTGATTAAAAGCTAAAAACATCAGTGGGTCTAGACATACAGTGCATGTTTTCCCATGACATTACCCTTGATCTTGTTTTGCTGATTAAGTAGGACTTCACTCCTGCTATCCTTAGATGTTACAGACACTTTAGGAGGGGGATTTACTGTGCCCAGGATGAGGACAATAAAAATTCTGATACTTAAAATAACTTCTAGCAAAATACAATTTTGTTTGTGAAGTTGCTTACAATTTCACTTTCAGAAAATATTTCCATCATAAGTTTGCATTTCCAATAGAGTTTTTATGTCTCCATAACTATGTTCTGTTAACGTTGTCCTGGATTTCTTAAAATGACATCTGAAAAAACTTACTCGTTAGCACTTTCCAAAGACAGAACTCAGTCAGAGGAGTTGGAAAAATTCCCAGGGTATCCTCTGTAGCCCTGTGTTCAAGATTTGTAAACACTTTCTCTAAATATAGAGTAAGGCCTGGTCAGCAGTTAACTCTTTGGTCTTAGTAAGGTCCTGCAGATATTGCATGTTAATATTATAATTGATCACTTCATACTTCATGTTATGTGATGCCCCACCCTCCCAAGCCCCACAGTTTGCAGTCTTTCAAGAAAAATTCCTAGTAAGAGAATTAAATTTTGGGAGCAGGCAGTTAAAAAAAAAAACAGTCCCGCCATCTATGAGATGGGGATTGTACAGCACTGAACTGTCATTTTCAAGCTGTGATTTATGATGTTTACAAAGCACGGAGGCCATAAAGGCCATCATCCCTCCAAGCAGCTCCTCTTTTAAAGCTTCCTTTACAGCATTTATAACCAAGCAGAGCAAGCAGCTGAACCATGTTTTATGTTACATTCACCTGCACATTTCTGTTAGCTCCAGTAGCCGGCAGAGTCACCTGATGCTGAGCTGCCTCCTTTTATTTTTCTCCACAGTTTCAGGCACCAGAGTTGTCTGAAGTATTTGGAACCATGCAGAGGTTTTTGTTTGTTTGTTTGTTTTTTGGGTTTTTTTTTTGTTTTGGTTTTTTTTTGAGTGCAATACAGCACCAGGCTGGCTGCTGGAGGCCTGATCCAGCCTGTAACCCAGGCTTCTGCTGCTGTACCTGTCCCTGCCAAAAGCAGAGGCTGTGGATGAGCGACCTGATGCAAATTTGTGCTGCAGGTTGTCCACTGAACTCAAGACAGCTGCAGCTGGGAGTGGGCTGTCAGCACAAGGAGGATGAACAGAACCACCACACAGCAGAGGGGTGATGGAGCAGTTACCCAACAAAGGAGCCCAACAGAAAGCACATAGTTTTGAATAACAGATATTGCTTTAAAAGTAATCCTGGTGCCGTAATATTCATTATGTGCATATGAAATGAATATGGCGCACCACAATCAGTGGGTTTCAAAACAAATGAGAAATAAGACATAAAAGAGTGAAGTGACTAGAGACTGACGTAAGAGCTTTTGCTGTTCATTGGTGATAGACATCCATCCAAAAGACTCTAAATCTCTACATCCAACCCAATCTTAAGGCACTTGGCTCCCAGAACACCACAGTTCTCCCCATCATTTCTGCCTTAAAATATGAATAATTTGTATTATCTTGCTTTTCCCAATATCTGAATTGTCTTTCCTTCAGGAAAGCGCCCATGCCTTACCTCTTATTAGACTGCTTCCCATTCTGTTGTATAAAAATCAGAACTCCTTTTTTATCTTCTTCCTTATTTTTCCTTTATTTTGTCCCTCTTTCCTCTGGTTTTCTTCCTACTCCCTGGTCATTATTTTATCTTTTACAGAGAAATTACAAAAATGCCAAGAAATGGTATAAAGAGGTATACTGTGTGTGGTGTTTTCATAGAAAATTTTCATACTGGGCACAATAATTTTAAAGCTATTTGGCTAATTCTACATTTGCAAAACTATGAAATGCCTCTGGAACCGCACAAAAAAAATCAGAAATGGACATGTGCAACTTGTGCAAGTAAAAACAGATAATTTTTATTTCAAAACTAAGAAGCTATGAAGAAATTAACGGTTTACAAAATTCAGAGAAAAGATGCAAGTTATACCAGGATTCTGTCTTCTCTCAATTAAAATAATTGAAAGTAATTAATTTAAAAGTAATCATCATTAAATAATAATTACTAATTTTAAAGTATTTTAAATTATTTGTTTGAAATTCATACCATTTGTGATAATTCTCTATCTGTGAGGAAAAAAACCCCACAACCTCTTGGTTAAGAAACTCTGTATAGGTGGATTACCTTAGAAGCTGGTTAAGCTTTTCAAAAGCCGTGTCAATTTTGAGTTGCAGCCCCCCCCGCACAGCCAGGGGACCAGTGACCTCTGCTGGAAGAGGGGGGATCGCCTCGCGGCGCTGCGGGCTCCTGCATCACCCCTCGTCCCTTTGCTCTAAGGATGATCAGTGAACTTGGCATCGTTAACGCCCCTTCCATTTACAATTTTTTCCTCCAGTTTATTTTGGAGAAAATTTAACAGTACAACTGAAGTTCGAATCTGACAGTTTTAAAGTGAATATTTAACAAATAAAGATGGAAAGTTTAGAAAACTGGTGCGGTGAGCATACAAAATTAGTAGTTTTCCTGAACTGGAGCTGTGCCCATATTACATGCTGTCTTCATCTTAAACAGCTTCGACTTACATATTAATTATTCCTTCTTTTGTCTCTCACTTACTGCTACAGTAGTGTAAAGAGTGGAGCTGCCTGGCACTGCAGACATTAGATGGCATTGCTGTAGACAGAGCAGAAACAACCTGAGTACCCCAGGTCAGAAGAGGAACCATTACCAAGAAGAAAGAGGAAGGATGTGAAAGAAATCCAATTCCACTGCACAGTGCAAACCTGGGCTCTGCCCCTACGTGAGGTACTCTAGTAGTGGTTTACACCACAAAATAAAAAGGTCTCAAGTAGGAACCTCAAGACCAGTGAAGGGAACTAATTGCAGTCACTGAGTCATTGATCACATTCTGAATACACAGCCCTCTTGAGGATGGCCTTTTTTTCATTTAATGATCAGAAATACTCTGATGCAAACATTCAGGCAACATGAGCAAATTATTCTCTTTTTCCAGTTATACAAACAAAAGGCTCCTCTACTGACCAAGTAGTTATGATTCAATAAATAGATAAAATAATTTCTACCGAACATAATTTAGCATAATGTATGAAATCTGGATTATCTCATTTTCAAAAGGTACAAAGTCTCTGTTCAATGCCAACTGAAACTATGGCTGATGAACATGGATGAAATCCTAGTCACTTACAGATAAGCATACTAAATTCTACTTACCAATATTAAAGCACTATTACTGCAAAGCAACACACAAAAAACCCTACACAGTTTTAGCCAATTCACTAACAGCCAAAAGGAACACAGGTGACAGTTTTTTCCACTACAGGAATCTAATGCCCATCCTCAGAGCAGTTTTTCCTTACCAATGAAATGACCTAGAAAAGCAGCATGTCCACTACTTATCAGTAGTGCAGTATAACAACTTAAACCAAGTAATTAATATCATACCCAATCAAGAAATGCTAGGGGACTTTAAAATAGCAAAGTATATTTTCACAAACTGGTATTTATCTGGAGAAGACTAGTACATTAATGCTTTTGGGAAATACGCTGAACTCTAAGGAGAGCATACAATGATTTTGCTTTTAGTGATCTTCTAAAAATGTTACAAGAATTATTACAAATGATTCCACAGTGACTAAAAAGGAAAAATATCTTAAGAACTAACTCTGCAGACAGTATCTCAAAGTCTCAGTACTGAAAATAGGGAAATTTCTTTCTTCTGAGTATCAGCCCAATTCTCTTCAGTTCAAGACCTGACCAAACAAGCAGGCAAGAGAGCTCCGCAGCCCAAAGCAGGACTATGGACAGAGCACTGATCTTTCATGCCCAGGGGAGTGCCCTGGCTCGCTATTCCCACAGACTTGCAGTAATAGAAACAGGATTGAGAACAATTAGAAAACAGCAGTTTTTTCTACTTTGTAACATTACTCCAAGATGCAAAAGGTATGTTTTAACCCTCTGCACGTGTTGCATACTCCCACGTGTAGCTATTAGGATCATTCTAACAGATGATTCTTCTTTCCCATCTTGAATGGCCAAGCTCAGACACCAGTCACTTCATTTTGGAGTGTTCACACTTTTGGGGACGTTTACATCACTGAAAGACACAGGTACCCACCTTCAGTGCCGCATTAGAATGAGGATCTTGACATAGGACTTGTCAAAAAGGCCAATTCAAACATGTAAAAGAGAAATTTTTCTTTTTTCAGCTGACTACACAGACACTCTCAGCATTTCACCTGGCACCTAAATGACACACCCACTGTTACCCTATACTTTAAAGCACTCTCATGAGTGAAGACAAAGACGGTGAAGGTCTGCACGTACACTGCAAAGAAGCTTGCACTGGCACAGCATGTCACCCCTTGTAGGCTGATTTACTTTACTCCTCACGTGCAGATACACTGCACCATACATGTTCATCAGCATGCATCAGGCCTGTTACACAAGCATGGTGTCTGACATGCTTGCACAGTAGGGCCGATGCTTCCTAAAAAGTATTGGACTCACTGCACAGATACACTGTACAGTTAAGGCTGCAAAGGTGCTGCTTGGCAGTTCGGGAGTTTTGAATCTATGGCAATCTGGTCAGAATTATTTCCCCTGAGCAAATGCAAGAAAGCCCCAAATCCTACTCAAAATTTATGGTGAAGATGAGGGAAACAGGAGGAGAAAAAAAACCCAACCCAAACAGAACTTTTCCAGAGGAACCCCAGAGAAATGGCAACCCCCCTCACAATCAGTCTCTGAGATAGGATCCCATTCTCCAGGCTCAACCATAAACCTGTTTTGTTCACTATGTAATTTCCAAAATCTACAACAAATGAAGCAGGAGTTTTACAGCCTGCTTTCACTGTGCAGCCCTGATTCAATTTCGTTCTTTGTGCTGAATGAAACAACTGCTCTTGGGAAAAAAGCTGCTGGTGAGTCATCAAGGACTGCATCACAACACTACTAGGGGAAGGAGAGAAACAAAAGGAGGTTTCTTAGGCAACCTTTGTTCTACAGCTTCCTAACATTTAATCATTTGAATTCTCATATTCTTCTAATATAAGAAATAACACTGCTTTGTGGGTTTTTAAATACATAGTTTGTCACTTTAAATTTAAACTTCTGAACTAATTGCAATGACAGCATTCATTCTCATATACTCTCTCTAATACAAAAATATTTTTACTGATACTTCTTTTTATAAAGAGTAGGAAATGAAGAAAAACTGGTTGAATGTGGCTGTATCTTGCATTAGAGACCAATTTACTAAATACTTTAAAATACTTGCTGCATAAGAAACATTATGTAAATACTATTCTGATGGCATTAATTTGAGAGTAGGTGAAGTCACATGACATTACTAGATGGCTAATCTAGGTTTGTACCCTAGCAGTATTTTGAGACAGCTGACTGTAAAGCACTGAATGGTAAAGTTGTAAGTTTTGAATAAGCCTATCTTCCAGTTAAAAAGATTGCATCAATCTCTCTGGTCCCTCATCTTCGCACCTGCCACCCCACCCCAAGCCCCAACCAAGGGCATTGCTTTAATAGGTACATGGCTTCTGCTGTTGGAAAACAATGGAGAAAATTAAAAAGTTTCACCCACAGCCTTCAGCTACTTACAGCTGGAGATATTTCCAAATACCTTCTTGTTTCCTCCTTCTCTTTGAAAGACAAACAAAACAAGAAAAGGAGACCATCTGTTTTAAGTAAAAACATAGCTTAAATTAATAAAGAGACACAAGACAAAAACCACTTTTTACGAGGTGCTGTGCTTCTGCACATTCACCATTGAGACTGGGAAAGTCAGGGGCTCGGAGCACCAGAAAGGAGGCTGCAAGGAAGCTTCCTGGTAAGAAGTAGCGTTCCTGGAAAGAATAGGGGCTGGAAAAGCAGAAGGTGAGAATCATGGACAGGGGGATGATCCTGGAGCTAACTGAGCTGCATAGAAACAAATGGCAAAGGCTGCCCATAGACACTTGGCCAGTGAGACCCAAGACCAGTGGCTGAGCAGCTGCACAGCACAAATGCAACTTCCTGCCCAACCCTCCTGAGAGCAGCAACCTCCCTGCTGGGAAGGGAATCTGAGGCTAAGTGGACCTAACACTGCTGGCAGGGAGGGGAGAAGAGCAGGTAAGTGCATGAAATTATAAGGTAGGATAAAAGCCCAGATGTTGCTGGTTCTTAAATAAACCCCACTATCCAGATCTACTATGGGCTGTCTCCCCTGTGACCCAATCCCCCTTATCAATGTAAATAACTCTCCCATCGCATTGAAATTGTATACACTGGCTGTGTCTACTCTGAAACCCAGTTCACTATCCCATGCCTGGTAACTAAGGGAGTAAGACCTGCATTGTCACCCCTATCTTCCCATGAGCTAGGGATTTCTTCTAAGGAAATCTTTCTGAAGGTGCTCAGAGCCAGAGGGAGTTCCAGAATGCTCCACCTTATGCTAATGATCAAGGGACCAGGACAGAAGACACTGGGAAGCAGGATATGTCCAAGAGCATGCTTGTCCTCTAGTGTGCATGCAACTAGAATTTATCGATTTTATCTGTATAAATTATTTTAATAAACTGGATATTTTTAATTCAACAAGTAGTATTCAGGAATACACAGAAAAATATTTGGCATTTGAAAACTATCTGTGCAAATACTTATTCAAACTATCTTCATTTACTCTTCATCAACTGAAATCCTCTTCATCCTGATGAAATGCTGAATTGTCCAATTCTTAAACATATGCATTCAAAGCTTTTTCAGAAAACTCAAAAAACCCAAAAGACAAAAAACAACCCCACCCCTAGATTCCATACTTTCCCAACAGTTATAAACAAAAGACCTCAGGGTAAGAAATTATAAATATAAGTAGCTCTGGTAGTCTGACCAACAGTCAAAAGTCCTTGTCACTGAACACCATACAAAGCATGATGAATACTTTTCGCCCAAATCAACAAAATATTTATGAATTTACTTAAATCATTTTCTGAACAATGTTCTTGATTACAGCTATTTCTTAAATCTAGCTTAATACTGCCAGCTTTGGTAGCAGTTTCTGAAACAGTTATTTCATTTTCCTTTAATTTACTGCTGTAAATTCAGTTTTCAATGCAATCTGGATCATGAGAAATTTCTTCTATTTTAACAGTTATAATCTGAATCATTATCAATTAACCAGTCAAGCCACAAAATGCTGACTCCTTTATTTCCCCCACTGTTGTAATTTCCATCTTAGAGGAGGAATTCAGTTAAACACAAGGGAAATATTTCTGTAATACAAGATTATGGACTCCAAGAACAACTACCAGCTTACAATTTTTAATACCTAATTTTCAAAACTGCACGTCTTCATTTTCAAAACCAGAAAGTACCATAGAGAAGATCAACTAAGTAGCAAGTAAAAAAAAAAAAGCTGTCACTGTCCACAGGAACCATGTCTAGTCACGTTTTCAGTCAGTCAGCTAGCTGAGGGTCATGTCATTATTTAGTTTCTGTAGAAAAAACACAAGTACAAAAATAGTATCAAAAAGCAACATATCTATTTTTATTTTAAAATATATATGTATTATAAAATGTAATCATTACAACAGCATATAAATAAGGCTTTTAATGTATTTAGAAGAATACTATTATAGTGTTATATATGCTTCTCTAGCTTTTAAAGAAGCACCTCATTTTCTGAGCAGTGTGTGAAAGCCAGCAGTTTTCTGCAGTATACTGTTGATACAAAATATAGTTAACTTTTTTTATTCTGGAGTATATTTCAACTAAGATACAAAAATATTTTTTAAAAAGTAATTGTACAGAAAAAACACTATAAATATACGTTACACTTCAGGATTTTAATAAAATTTTAACTAAAAAAATGAATGCAAATCAAATCAGTGATGCAGGACTTTTTCAGGACAAGGATAATAAAAGACAACAACGAAGCATTTCATGACAGAAAAAATGTTTTTGAACTAAGTAATTAGATAGCTTTTAAAAAAAAAAACCAAACATTTTCACAAGGGGAAAAATGCAATGAATCCATTTGCTGTGGATTAAAGCCAATCAGCAATGATTATTAAGACCCACATAATCCAGCCCTAGATATCTGTGGTTTGCATGTCTAATATAGTACTAGTTAGAAGCTCTGCTTTCTAAGGACTACTTAAAAGCTTCATGAAAAATGTTTGGGGTGGGGGGTTGGTGGTGGTTGTGGTGTGGTATTTAAATAGAACTACTTGGTTGCAATGAAGAGATTAATTGCAATTACACAATACATTATCCTGAAAGATACCAAATTCTTTCCTTCCTATTTTTGAGTTACATAATTCACACAACAGGCATGAGACAATTCCAGTGAAGTTCTCATAAAATACTCAAAGCAATGCAAAAACCTGAGAGCACAAGCTGGTCAACAGCAAGAACACTAAGGTAGTGTCTACTTTTAGGCAGTTGCTAAAAGCAGAAGCTGTAGTTGTCTTCTCAAGCCTACACTGACTCAGAGCAAGATGGTTTAAAGTGATTATTTCAACCATTAATAATTACTTAGCATACGAGGGGAGAAACTCACCCCCCAAAAAAACTTAAAGTAGTTAAGAACCTTATTGGTCCATATTTCCATCATTTCTCCGCTACTGTTCAGATCAGAAGTTTACATTGTGAGAGCATTATCAGCAGCATACCATAAAACATTTAAGAAACAATTTTGTAAATTATATTTTAAAGAGATCATTTAAGTACAAAAAATACTATTGGGGAAAAAAACTTTAAAAAAAATCAGATTAAAAACTGCTTTGAAATAATAAATTTTAAATTGAATTAGTCAATTTAAATAAATTTATTTTCATATAGATCCTATTGAATTATGAGATCTTAAATTAAAAGCAAGGATTAAAATCACAGATTTTAATTAGAGAACCTTGTACAGAAAGGACTATTGCAGAAATCGAGTCACCTTGTTAGAGATAAAAGGCAAATAATAGAACAGGACTTTAGAAAGGATTTTTTTTTTAAGAGACAATGGCTTCATTAAGTGAAAACTCACAGAAGTTTTAGCTAAGATGATTTCTTCCAGCTAAAATTCAAAAAGAACTATTAACAACTGTTAATATTCTCACATCTTAAAAAAAAGTTACTATTTCAGAGGTAGAAAGAATTCCACCCTCTTTCACATGCACAATTTAAAGCTTTAATTGAAAGCAAAATATAAGCCTCTAAACTACTGCAAAACTTGTGTGTCAGTCAGTCCAATGCAGAGTCACATGGTGGCAAGCTTGATTTAAATGGGCACGTCCTTTTAAAAAGGAAGACAGAGAGAGTCTTTCTTTTTATGTACCATTTCACTTGAATTTGAGAAACTGGCTAAAGGACAAAAAGGGAGCAAGTAATTTTCTGTCTATCCTTGAAAGAGATAGATGCTAAGACAACCTGCTAAGAGACTCAGAACCAGGAACCTGATGTACAGGATATAACAAGATGTTAACACGGTGAATTCAGAAAGCTATTCTTCCTGTGTTATTGCACAGACACAGCAGATGAAAGGCTAACCAGAGAAGAAATATTCAGCCATCATTTGCACCAGAATTACAAGTAATCTATCCAAGACAGACTTAGCGTGTCCACCTTTGAACAAACTAAAACTAGTACTGCATTTGAAAATTTACAGAAATGTGAAAACCTAGGAAAGGACAAAACTCTGCTGCAATTCTGCATGTGTAAAAGCTTATTTTTCAAATGTGACCTTATTTCTCCAGTTGTCTAATTAGGTAAAATGGCACAACAGGAAATGTGTATGTCTTACCCTCACCTTATATAGGAGTTTAGGTTTTTAAACAAATTAGAATTTTTGAACATAATTTAAAATACAGATTAAGTTTTAGCCTTTTGAAAGAATCCCATTTGGTGATCAAGTGCACCTTTTGTCAGCTGGAGACCTTAAAGAATCTTCCCCCCAAAAAAACCACACCGGAAAAATGTGCAAACATACATAAGCACACATGTGTTATGTGTGAATTAAAAAAAAGTTTTAGACTGATAATCAGAAGAGAACCTCCCAGTCTTATAATTCTTATCTTTCTTAAAAACAAAGAAAGAAAAAGGAAAAATCATCTTTCTAATTTTGCATGCATTGTATCTACACCTTTCTAGTAAAAAGTAGTCAAGACAGACCTGGTATTACATTACACTTACATCATACCTTTTCCTGTAGTAACCAAGAGGCTGGCCTTTTACTACTGGAAGTAAAAGTCACATTAAAAACAAACAAAACCTTTGTACAGAGATAAGAACATGGGTACAAATTAGTTACATTTGCATTCACCAGAGCTGCTGATTTTTTTTAAAAAAACCAACAACTTTCAAATTACTTTCAGCTACCATTCAATGCAGAAAAGGAATTCCAGAAATCCATTTTTTTAAAAAGCAAGTTGTGTATAAAGACTAAGGCCACCTTTAGTAAGTGCTACTTCAAAAGAACAACATGAAAGTCCTCAGGAAAAAAGGAGTGAGCAAAACACTGTGGGCAAAATCCTTTTTGGTCTTTGCAACTCATGGATCACAAAGAGTATCTACACAAAGAAAGGTACAAGGAGTGAAGCTTAGAAATCAAATATTGATGCGAATACAGTCAGGACTTCATGTGATGTTTTCTGAATGAGTTAAAGCAGAACTGCATGTCCCCTGTAAAGATAACATGGCTACTGACATTTGTGAGTTGTTTTGCAGAAAACAGGGCTTAGCCTTTCCTCCGCCAACTATATTTCTCTTTTTGTAATGATCCTAATGTTTATTAAAAAAACACAAAAAAAACCAAAAGAAATTTGACATAATTTGAGTCAAACCAATGTTTTAAAAGAACAAGTGAATTTTGGTCCCTGAAGTCTATAAAACCTCTCCAGGAGCTCAGCCAGCTTTTACAGGCCATAATGCTGAACCAATAAACTCTCAAAGTAATTATTTCAAACATATACCTCAATCCCACCACAACAGGCTCTGCAGTATTTTGTTCACTATCACACACTGCAGCTACACCTGATTTCTGAGAATCCAGATGGCCCAACATCTAAAACCTTTGATTTCACCTGTCAACTTACCCTGTCCTTCCCACGTCCTTTTTTATTTAGCCCTTCCCTCCTCTGCCCTTCAAGGACTAAATTCTGCATCTTTATCCAACACCACTGTAAGGGCATGTGTTTTTAATGAAAAAAAGACACACACAACCTGATCTCAGTTCCACTGTTTATTTGTGCATACTCTTTTCAATGTTAACCAATACTCTTACATACATAAAATGAATATGTCTAAGAACATCCAGATTGATGTTAATCCACTGGTTCCTATTTGTTCAAAAGTTATAAAAATAGATTTTTACTAAAACAAAGTGTACATGTGTATATGTAAGTATACACACACCCATATACATATATACATGCATACGCACACCTCACAAATTAAATTTTAGGTTGTTAGCTAAAAACAGATTTAAAGTTTATCATTACATGTTCATATCCAACTTCAAAATACTTTGCCTATCACTATTTCAAGTAGTTAAACTTCAGTTTAAGTAACAGCACAGGCTGAGTACTCACCTGCTCAGTAAGTTCTCTGACGTTTGTTAGGTTCTTCTGTAGGCGAGTCTGCCAACCGTACTTTAAGTCTGACACCATTCACAATCTTGCCATGCAACGCAGTTATGGCATCACTGGCACTTGCTCTGTCTGCAAATTTGGCATAGGCCACATTTTTACCAGCAACGAGGTAAACTTTTATCAAGTGTCCAAAACGACTGAGAGGGGGAAAATAAAAGAAGAAAGAAAAAAAAAAGATAATTTCCAGGTTTTGCTGCCAACATAGATACCATTATCCAATCTGAACTATATATAATTCAGTAGCTGTAAAAACTATATTCTCACAGGTATGCTACATTTTCTTATGCTGCCCTCTTCCAAAACTCCCAATTTTCATATTCCTTTCTCTAGAATTACAGACAGGAATAGAAACACAAAAGTTTGTAGGCAAGGTTTTCTATGGATCATTACAATATAACCACAAGCACCAGTAATTTCTCTCATTTAAAAGAACAAGTAAAGTTAATCAATAGAGTCCCCAAGCACTAAATGGCACTCATAAAACAAAACAAAAAAAACCCCAAACAAACCAAAAATAATAAACACACACAAACCAGTAGATAAACTTGCATCTCACTTAAATAAACTTGCTCAGTTGTGATTGATCTTTTAAAAGGTCTCACTGAAATGACTCAGAAAGCAAGCACTAAAGCTTTACAGAAAAACCCAGATTTTCAAGTCCTCAGGAGATTCCTAGACAGTTCCTTAAAAAGTTTAAAAGTTTTAAAAAAAATAAAGTCTGCTTGCTTTATACTGAAGTTATACAAGTGTCGAGACAAGGGCGCATAGCCTTTTTCTTCTCTAGCATCTGATTAAGAAAAACCAGTATATCAAAGAGGTACAGTCTTAAATTCCACACAAGTGCATGTTGTTTCTTTTCCTCTCCTGTTGCTTTGAAAATACTTTGGCTTTCCAAAAATTTATTGCCAATGCCAGCTATTAGAAGAGGGAAATGTCTCTTTCTTCAAGAGGACAATAACAAGAAATAATATAAAATACTGGAGAACAGCTGAACTATAAATTCGTTTTAAAAATGGCAAGTCTTTTCTCCTCATAAGGATGCAGTGTGAAAGGACAGTTGAAACAGTGTCATTAAGACACAAACTATCAAAATGTCTCATGATATGTTAGAAAAAAGCCTCCCTGAGTAACTCCCCTAAGTTACTGTGGAAATTTATCAAAATACTTACATTCCCTAGGGAAATATGTACAATAAAATGACAAAAAAATTAGGCTACAAGAACTGGAAGTACCACATTTTTTGGTTAAAAATGTTAAAGGATTAGACATTTTACTTCCCATTACGTTAATCAATAATAAAGCTGCTGTCCTGATGACATTGCATCTATGCTTCAAGGTGATTTCTATTACACACTTGTTTCAAAAAGCAACTGTTACCTGTTGATCACTTATTACTTATTGACTGCTGTACAGTCTTTTCTGGAAAGAGTTTTCATTATGACAATTCTTTTATTTTCAACATTTATTTTAAATATTTCATGGTTATTTTTTTTTGTTAGAGAACGCTTATTTGTTAAAGGAGTCTTACCAGAACACATCCTCCAATACATTTAAGGGTAAAGGATGAGGATGAAAAAGTATGAAAAGCCTTTCCTTCACAGAAGTGTCAGGCGGAACTTTTTTTTTGGGTGGTGGAAGTATGGCATCTGTTTGGGGCTGAAGTAACTGTGCGCCAGGAGTTCCTCCAAATGACTGCTGAGACAGTGAAAAAAAAAATTCAGGTATAAATTCACCAATAGGGAGGAAAAAAAAGTCTTTTACCTTATTAACAATTTGTATTCCTATCACAGAATAAACAGGCTCTACCAGTTCTCATCTTAATTAATTTGTTTACTTTGGTTATTTCATTAAATTGGACAATAAATCCAAGTAAGGTCAGACACCTTTCCAGGGAATAAAAATGTAAACCAACCAGAGGTACACTGTAAAAAATGCAGCATCTAAAACAGTTACTGAAGAAAGTGAGTAGTGCTCTTTATTGACATATCTGAAGTTTCTTACAACAATTCAGAAGAATATTAACAGTATTAATTATATTAACTTACAGGAGGCGCCCTATACTGCTGAACAACCCCATTGTTATTCTGCAGCACTGATGACACGTGTGCTGTTACCAGCTGTGTTGCCATTTTTCTGATGAGGCTGCAAGCAGAAGTGATAATAAACTACTTTAAATAAAGAGCTAAGTTACAGTAATCTTAAATTCAGCAAGAGAAAATAAGTTTTAATGCAGATCTAAAAGTATCACTGGAAATCTACAAACCCATGTAGATAATGAAAATCAAGTCAGGCTTTCATGACACTCTAGACATGATCTAGAGTAGGCACGCTAGCTGCAACTCACTGAAAACACTCATACATTTCTACATATAGAGATACAACACCCTTCTTTTTTTTTAATACTCTGGGGGGGGGGTCTACAGAGCTCACTACATTTTGTGAAAGGTGCCTAGAAGGCAGAAGGGACAATTTCACCCATTTCAATAAAGAACACAGAGTTAATTCAGAAGTCAGAATATTATCACAGATAGTTTACTTCCAGCTCTCATTGTCCAGTAGTTTAATTTTGTTCTGTTGGGGAATTAGAAAAAGCAACTGCACTTTTTGCATAGCTTCACATCCCGTGTTGCAGGACCAGGAAATAGTAGGAATTATTGAAGAATTAAGGAAACTGTTTCCAAGAAGGATGGTTGCTATGAATTGCCTTTTTTTTTAGTTCAGATCAGGCATGCATTTCTGAAGTGAATCTCCTCACTGTCCCTCCTTACTTCTCTCATTCATATCCCAGAATAGGTTTGACATGAACTAGATTCCTTTAGGAAGAAACTAAGACAAAATATTCACTGCAGGAGCATACCTAAGCCGCACCAACTTGTAATGGGCATTCAAACCACAGAACAGATCAGAGATGGTCAAAATAAAACCTGACATCCCCATACATCAGATCCTTGGCACCCAGTTTTATTCTACATGTGCTTCACAAGGCTATTATTTGCAGTACTGCAAACAAAACCAAGAGCGTAAGTAGATAAATCTGGTTTTAATACAAAAACCTCATTAAAAACATATTGCAGCCTTGTTACATATTACAGAGACATTTACAAAGATTCTTGCCAAATCCAAGATTTTACAAAGTATCTTAGGAACACACTTTAATCTTTTCTTTATCAAGGACTACTAAGTTACAAAAGGCTTATTCTAAATCATTCAAAAAAACCCCCACAAACCCAAACACCTACAATTCAGAAAATGCCATCTACAAGCATGAAACATGATCACAGTGACATTGCTGTTATGTCTTAGGCTAGTTTATTTTAAATTTTGCTCTCCAGAACAAAACTTGCAGCTTTCTATCTCTATGTGTTGGTACTTACTCTGAGCTATCATTCCCATCTTCTAGGAAAATGACAGTTAATCGATTTCCAGGAGGATACTCAAACCCATGTAATTTATACTTGGCATATATAGCTGATGCAGCAGTACTGTACTGAATCACAGCGTACCCTACAAATACAGCACACACAGTTTGATTCAGTATTAAATCAGTAAATCCCAAGAACAAACTACACTCGTATAAAATAATATTATTAAACTGCACATTAGTCATGCATGACATAAAATTCTTAAGTCTTTTTACCACACAATACATTCCTTAATAGCAACATGAGTAGTATTTGTGAAGAAAACTTCAGTGGAATTAACTAGTGACAGATCAGCTATATTTATGCTAACCTGAAAAGATGGCAATAAAGCAACACAAGTGAAAACATGTCTTTTTGCTTAACCATTAGAAACAAAAACATATACAGTTTCATTTTAAAATGCAATTATCCCATCAACAGTGAATCTCAAGTACCGTAAAAGTTACATTTTAACTCTCCAAATCATTTCCATTTCAAGTTTCCTGGAGAAAAGATGTCTTGCATATTTCCCTCAGCAATAGCAAAACTACTGACTGAAACCAAAACAATCCTTCCAATACAAAACTTTGTTTTGGAATTATTTAATCCCATTTACTCATGACAGCTTCTACACACAGAGACACATACACTAAACCCTATTCCAAGATGAAAACTTAGAAGATCTGTATAAAGAACATTAAAACTAGATGTCTAATAATTTTCAAAACTTTTTCTCCTTTTATTCTGCCAAAAATTAACTGGAACAAAAAAAACACTTCTCATGGTTTTGATTCTGTCCTTCTTGAGATTCTGTTATCTGAAAATAAAGGTATTTAAGGCTACCTGTAAACAGAGGTTCAAACAAAACTGAAATTTTGGGTTTATCCATCAGCGATAACAGCAGCCATTGATATATAAGACATTAATTTTTACCAAAAAGTGTACTGCATTTTGCAACACAATTGAAGTACAATTAAGATCCATTCCCTTCATAGAATGAAAAAAAAAATTCTTTGTTTATTTTTACTCACCACTATTAGTAAGAGGATCTCGCTGAACATCACAATATTCCAGTCCTGGGACTAGATCAAAGAGGGCAAACAGCTGCTCTTGGATAAAGGGAAGCCGTGATAACACTGACAGACGTTTGGAGACTGACTCTTGAATTCTGGTCTCATTTTTTTCAAAACTACAAAACTCTGGCTGCCCACCTCAATAATCAACATGAAAATAAATAATTCAAGTCATCACACTAGCACATCCTCATTCCATATGTATTCTTCATTCAACTTCTAAAAGTAATCCAAGTCAATTATATAATCAAGGTAACATGCTTATTTCATTAGTGTAGGTCACAAAATTGTCCAACTAGAACAAAGTAAGCCATAAAAGAATAGAAATGAAATGCCTGGCTCCTTTCTAACTCCAACACCCAATCTACTATTTAAGTGTTGGCCTAAGCCTCCCTTCCTCCAAACTGCGTTCTTACTTTCTGACCATACTCAAGACTACAAACCATTCTTAGTAGAAAAAGCTGTGACTTACAAAATGGAAGCATATTTCCTCTTGGTTCTTGCCTTGTGTTATTACTATAATAATCATGTTCAAAGGACTCGGATGACTTATTTTTAGGTTCAGCCAAAATGGCCCTGTAGCCTGAAAGAAACGACCACATATATAGCAACACCTCAGCACATCTGAATTACCTGATCAGATCTGTATTCTTTAAGTACTGTATTTAGAAACATATTGGTCACAAAACCCAGTAAGTGCTGACTGTAGGAAAACAACTATCTAACAACTTTTGAAGTCCACCATAATAATCACGTGAAAGTTAACAACTTCCATGTAGAACTACTCCTAGTCACAAACCAAGCACAACAGAGCCTACAAGCTGTGACGGTGACCGAGCACTGGCACAGGTTGCCCAGGGAGGTTGTGGAGTCTCCATCCTTGGAGATATTCAAAAGCTGTCTGGACATGGTTCTGGGCAATCATGGTTCCCAGGTGACCCTGCTTTAGCAGGGGGTTGGGCAAGATGACCTCCAGAGGTGACCTCCCAACCTCAACCATTCTGTGATGCTTGGCAGGATTCAGGGATGTTCTAGAAGCAACTACTTGAACTTCCATGCTATAACAGCAGTTTATGTATGTTTTGCACTGATACAGGTTTTGCTTTCATGAAAAAGCTGTGTATTACTCTCAGGCTATCCAACTAACTTCACTTTAACTTCATAGCAGAAAGAAAATGAAATTTAACTGCTAAGTAATCTTGGACTCACTTTCCTATGCAAGAATTGTCACAAATATAATTTTTGTAGAAACACTTAAAACAGATGTTATAGAACTTCTGTGTATATTAGTGGGGATGAAAAAGCACACCGAGACAACAAAAAAAAACCAACCATATCCACACACCAAGTTGTTTCATATTTGTGATTAAGTGAACACTGAAGAGGAGGTTGGACATGAAGCCTGCTGTTAGGTTTCCCCAAAAGCCTTTCTCCTCCTGAATGAGCAAAACATGCCATACTTCAGCCCCTGACCACCTTGGTGGCCTTCCACCAGACTCATTAAATTCATTAACCTGAACATGTGGTTAACATTAGCACTAGTGTATAAGTGACAGATGGTTGGTCATAAAGCATACAAAGTCTTCCATTCATGACATAAAAAGAAAATAAAAACTCCCAAACTTCAATAAGGATGAATCTGTTCTTAAACAAATGTAACCACAACAGAATCCCAATGGATTATCAGATACATTTTCATATATAAATTCACGTTATATCAAATATATTTGACTAAAAATGCATATTCCCAAAGATACATTACAATGAGGTTTTCCTGGTATGAAACCTACATTACAGGACAATAACAACACATGAAAGAAAACACTGTATCCATTTCCAAACTTTTTTCACTGATCTTACTTGAAGTTTGGTCCTGCAAGCATGTGATCAGGTGACTGCTCTCAACAAATACTAATAATACTACTTTTTATTTATAATAGAACTTTGTCTCAAGATGTGTTTATATCATAAATAATTCACCTGCAAACAAAACTAAAAATTAAAGTATATTAATGATGATACACATTTATTGTGAAAAACTTGAAAGAATTCAGTCAGATTCTTACTTCGATCACATTCTTCAATTGCTCGGGCAGCTTGCGATGGTTTCAAATACCTCACGTAGCCCAAACCCTTACTTTCTCCAGTAGTCTTGTTTTTAATAATGCTGCAATATTCAATGTCTCCATACATCTAAAACAATTAAAAAGCACATTAATTTACAATATGTGAAAATGGATTAAAGTTCTACACATTAAGCCCTTGTGATAAATTAAGTTTAAAATAACAATTGAAAAAAATAGCAAATCAGTACCTTAAACTTCTCTCGCAGATCTTCCTCTGAATAGGATTTTGGTATCATAACAAAGATTCGCGTAAGCTCCTCATCTTCAAGATCTCGGTGGCTTCCAGAAGCTCTTGACTGTGCAATAAATACCTAAAAAGAGAATTATGTAGACACTAATTACTGGAGAAGAGGTCTTAACCACATATCAACAAGCAAGATAAATGTAAACACTTGTTAGAACCACTTATCTTTCACATAACCTAGCTTTTCTTATATAGGAGAAAAATGAGATCTCCGATCATAGATGCACCTGCAACAGAAGACCTACAAGTACGGCACACCCCAAATGGTTTCCCAAACAGGACAGAAGCCAGCTGAAGTTCTTACTGAGGATAATGAAGAATGGTCAGGAATATCAAAGCCTGATTCAGCAGCACTGCCAATGTCACAGGTGGCATACAAGGTAGCAAAAAATGCATTACTGCAACAGGCCTAGGATAGCAGTAGTAACCAAAAATAAGCATGCCAAAAACCAGAAAACAGCGGTCCATTAAAACATTGCTACTGCTGTCCACTGCTCAGCTGGGGCAGTCTGCAGGTCTAGTACTCTATGAAAGATTGTAACTTCTCACATGTAGAACTGCTAAAAACTTTTTTCATTATTGAAATGAATTTAACCTCAAAAGTACACCCCAGAAGACAACTACAGAAAAAAAAAATAAAAAACAAAAAAAAACCAAAACAAGCCCCAAAACAAACAAATAAGAAAGATACAAACAACCTTAAAAGTAAGCCTCTTATACAAGAGCAGCAACTGATTTCACAGAGCTCTTAAATCATTTTTCTAATGGTCACAGAAGGGGTGAGGAGTACAATTCTGATCTTTTGGCTACTAACGACAAGTTCTTCAGAAGAGATCTCACTGATTCAGTTGCACATTCAAATCAAACACGTGGAATCTTCTTGCACTGATCAAAGTCATTCTTATCTTCACAGTAGTTGGGAAATGTGAAAACAAGAAGTGAAAAGCTGGCAGCGAGTTCCACAGACTAAAAAACCACCATAATTTTTTTGAAAGAACTGTGCACAAGATACAAACCCAACCTAAAATACATTTGCAAAGACAGTTCTATTTCTCCACGTGATTCGTCTTAGAATATTTCACACAGATTCCCTCAAGTTTAAAACAAATAAATAACAGAGGAAAAGCTGGTTCCCAGGTTCTTCATTT
>NW_010101550.1:0-600 GCF_000699245.1 Pterocles gutturalis
TAATATAAAATTTTACTAAATATTATCTGAGAAATATCATGTCATATCTTGACTTTTCAGCCTATTTTGTTTTGTCACTGAGATACAGCTTTAGGATAAAGCTGAGGTACCTTTTCATATGAAATACATCAATGCTTATGTTTTCAATATTAAAGAGTATAAAAAAATCATGATAGCTGTCATTTATTTCATACTGTTACTAATTTTGTGCAAGTTTCCCAACTTAAAATATATGCAAACAAAATGTATGCAAAACAGAGTAAAATATGCTAGGTTCAAGCAAATAACATACTAACTTCCCTATGTATATTTCAAGCATCACATCAAAAGCAGAAATTATCAGTTCCTTCTTGCCAGCCTGTGGCCTGCCTCTGGCTACTGCCTGTGTTTTCTTTCTCCAAACCTAAAGCAAATACAAGTCCACATGGTAGAAGTTCTTCTTCGTGTATCCTATCCACCACGATCATGTTATTTGGTATACAACTATTAACTTTAGCGTAACTTTAGCAAAGCCTGGTTACACTACATTAAACCCAGTCTACTTTAATTCCAGAGTTATTTATAATCTAAGTTAAAATTCTGGTTAGAATAAGCAGGAAT
>NW_010101550.1:631-2996 GCF_000699245.1 Pterocles gutturalis
GCATATTTTTAAGATTTTCAGCACACAGATCTGAGATTTTTTACATCTGTGCACAGCATCTATAAACCATCTTCAAAAATGTGAAAGTGATTTCCTCCTTACCATATTTTCTTTCTGACCTGGTGGCACAAGTTTGTATGTTTAGCTGTTACTGCTTGAATACATTCCACAGATGTTCGCTGGTAGGGAGTGTCTCCCATGGCAAGCATCTGATGTCATAAATGTGCATAGTCTGAAACACAAGAATCCCTGAAAGATAACGACTTTTATGTCACGTATAGTTTGGAGGTTAGTTTGCAGACTTCTAGGAGCTCCAGTACTGCACAGTTTTCCATACCTAGCCCCTTTTAGAAAAAAGGGCCTCAGATATTTTGTCTGAATTCCTTGCTCAATGAACCTACAAGGAAACTTATAGAGCAATGGAATTAAAAGATTAAACCACAAGCCACTTGTACTAAGTCTTTAAATGACTTACGAAGCATAGAGTTTACATAGTAACTGAGTCTGCAGACTCAATTGCTTTTGGAGAATTCTGAGGACTTTCTTCTTTTTTCTGCCTGACTTGACTGCTTTGTTGCTGTGTGGCTGTTCCCATCTGGATGTTACAAAAGAACAAGACAAAAGATAAGATTACAATTAAGTAATGTTTATTTGTTTGGGGTTTTTTTAACCGCTTCTTAATTAGAGAGAAAATCCCCTTTATTGTTAACCCACAGGGCAAGAATTGGAAACAGCAATATCACATGGTCACAGTATCCTCTCTCACATAGCTACTTTAAGTCTTTGATATATTTCAGGCATGCAATACTACACAGGACAATCTTAAGAGACATAATGATTTGATACATACATACATTTAAATGTGGCCAACAATGTGTTTTTTTAAGTTTAAATATTAATTTTTGACAAGACTGAAAGCAGTTTTTACCAGTAACTTCTGTCTGTGGCTTTAAATCCATTAATTTTCATGACTCCAAGTAGGGAAAAAGAAACATGTTACAAACACTGCAGGAGACAAGCAGTTTACCCTGGATAAATAGGGATATAACCTAGATGCAGATTAGTGGCTTGTTATAGATACGAGGACACAGGTCATATTATTCTGTGGATACCTTTAATTTTGTCTTCACAGTATAAAGTACTCAATTTTAAAATTTTGATTCCATAGCTGTGACGCATAAGCTGCACCCTACAGGCTTGGTCTCCTGTTTCTATTCAGTTAGTATAAGGGCGAGAGAGAAGAGAAGCTACTGTTTCTAACAAGGACTGTGGGATCCTCCTTCTCCTATCAGGAATAGGAAGCTGTTAGAGAGCTAAGCTACCACATTTCACCAGTGAAACAAGTGGAAAGGAGAAACATCTGACAGTATTAGGAGCTTGTAGTTCTACTGATCAGCTATAGGCAACTTTAGTGCTTCTAGAAGATCTAAATAAATAATAATGAAGCAGTTACCTAAACTGTTCCCATGTTGGTGTTAGTGGACCATGACAATCAGGTATCACTGTGGTGTGGCTAGAAATGGTCCCAGGCTTGATATGGGATCCAAGCATGGTCTTGGAGTTGTAAAATTTGTACCATTTCATTTGTGGTCTGCTTCCAACAGTGCACCCTTTAGAAGACCACCACATGCCAGTGTGGACACTATAAATTTCACACCCATATATATATTTTTTCCATTTTCACCTAGATTATGATATGTTTTCACACCTGGTTGCCTTGCTGAAGAATGAAGCTGGTCAGAACCTAGTACAGAATGAGAACAGGTTGAGAACACACTTGAGAAATGCAATTGGTTCCCAGAGAAACTCCAGAAAAAGTGTGGGGGGGGGTTTCTGGCCTTTGGGGTATTTTTTTGTTTTGTAAACTAGCTCATTACAGCATATAATCAACCCTCCCAATATTTGGTTGCCATTTGTTTCCACATGCTGCAAGAAGGATTGTGGGATTTTTTTTCTTACCTCCTGTGATTATGTCATCATTGACAGCCTATCCAGATTGTGATAAACATATAAAATTTTGTCTGCTCACTGGTCAGTAAAATTTGAGGTGAACTGAAGATGTTATAAATATCTTTCAATGGGACCCTCTTGCAAATTAACACAAAACTTTTGAGTGAAACTTCATAAAAACAGAGAGTGATGAATCTAGATACTGTGGGATTTTCAAGACAGACCTTCCCATTTTCATAAATTTGCAAAACTTTATTTCTGCCTTGCTTGGTTCTGTCTACAGACAATTTTCACTTGGGGATTTCTGAGGTGTCAGTAGGAAACATCTAGCTGTAGACAAACCTGCTACTTGCCTAGCAGTGCAGGTAACTGTAGCTCATTGAGCAGCATTTTGTATTAACACCTGCCCTCAGCA
>NW_010101550.1:3029-8584 GCF_000699245.1 Pterocles gutturalis
AACAGAGGCTGCAGTGAGCAGCAGCATCTGTAAAGAACTATGCGATAAACAAACACTTTTTTCCAAAATATGCCAAAAAACCCTGGAATTTTTACAGATGTTTATTATTTTAAATTGCTTTCTGAAGGAGAATGCTTAGTATTTTCCCTTCCTGCAACATTATCTGCCCAACTACTTTATATTAATGGATTGGTCTTACACAGAAGGTACACTTGTTTTTCAGTAATAATTCAGGTATAGCAAATGAATGAAGAACATGACAATTCCCTAAGAAGGACAGGAACAAAATTCAGACCTACCAGTTGAGCATTTTCTACTTCAGGAAAAAAAAAACCCATCTGAAGTGTTCTGCGTCTTATGCCTTAAAGTAGACACCTAAAGGTTCTCTGTAGAGCAATGATGGAATATTTCTTGTTGTGTAGGATAGCAACACAAAGTACCTGCAAAACCAGTTAAATTCAAAGTTACTCTTCAATATGTCAGTAGGGTTCTTATGTGAAAAATAGGTCATATAAAGCATTGTAGTTCCAAGTACTTATTATAGCCATCTGAAGAGCAAAGTGGTCTTCACAGATTTTGAGATGTGCTAGAACGAATTGCATGTGATTCAGTGGGGACAAATGTAAGGTAATGTGAAAGACTATTCAACTGCAAAAAATACAGATTGAGAAAGGGGTATTTAGGTAGCAGTTGTATAGAAAAGGACTAAGGAGTTATTTGGGGTCACTACCAATATTAGTCAATAGTGTCATTTGGGTTTGAAAAAGGCAGACGTCATGCTGAGACATAAGAACAGAATCCTGTCCTGCAAGATGTGAAGTAGTTCTTCTGCTGTGCTCAGAAGAAGCTGAGGAAAGTTAGGAGCAGAAAGCATTAGCAGAAAAGCCACAGCTGAAATAATGTGTCCGGCTGTAGATATGACACTTGTAGAAAGATGGTGACCAGTGAGCATCTAGAGGAGGGCAATAAGGTGCTCAGGTCCGAGAAACATGACCTAAAAGGAAAACCATAAAAGTCTGAAGTTATTTGACTGGAGAAAAGGAAGCCAGAGAGACCTGCTAACAAGCATAACGTGTACAAAGAGCTTCTGTGAAGGAAAGAAAGAATCTATTCCCCTATTTGTGAGGGACAGTACGAGAAGCAATGGTCTTCAGTTTACATGTTAGGATTAAATTATGGTTTTTAATAATAAAAGTAATTAAAACCAGGATGAGACAGCTTGGAGATGCAGTGGAATCCCCTTTATTAGAAGTTAGACAAGCATCTGTCAGAAATGATGTAAGGATAGTCATTCTGTCTTCGGGCAGTGCAGTAGCTTTGATGATCTCCAAACCTTACTCAGCCCTTGAATTCTTTTAGGTTCTGAGGTTCTGAGTGTCTGAAAAGTATTTGGTGAATATTAACAAGCACTGAGGTATGGCTGATGTAAACTGGCAGGCAAGCAAAAAAAGATACAGTGGGTGTGACATGCAATTTGTCTAAAGTCTCCTGGCTTTAGTAAGAAGTCACAGAAGTGATCATCGGAGGAATGAATTTCCACATGTAACACCAAAATCAGTAATCAGAACAAAACCAGCATAGCCCATCTCTCTTATTGCACCTGAATTTTTTGAACAGAACAAAGATTCTAGTCTTAAACATTATATGCAATTCAGAATGATGGATTTTAATAGCATGCCTTAACTATACTAAGGATGCAGACTTCTGAGTTGCAAATATAAAATGCTCATGTCTACAAAACCTTTGCAACATGTGTGCTGTATATATGATAATTTCTTTGTATTTCTTCTGAGAAGCCAACCTGTTAGCAGGACTTCTGCAGTGGAATCACTTGAAAAGCAAAAAATGTCATAATGATGTAACCTTGAATATTAGTATTTATTAATTTATACATACAGCTATTCACAAAAAACACAGAAAACACACTTTCTATCATGAAAATCAGCAGTCGTGCTTTATACAAAAGTTGATATCCTTCATCAAATAACAATGATGCACTTTGTATGCTTAGAAAAGCCTTCTGATCTGTGTCTGCCATTCTCAAAAATACAGATTGCGTCATTGATTTTGCTAGCTATTTGCTATTATTTTGAAGAATAATCAACACAGAAATGCTCAGGTTTGACAAGTGGTGTAAGATTTCAGTAAACATATCTTCACTCAGAGAGATATTGGAACCAGATAATATTAAGGGAAATTATACTGCTTGGAACTCTGATCTTCAAAGAGAATATAAGTATAGATTGAAATCAGAATGGACATTTAGGGATATTAAATGCAAATAAGGCTTCAACAGAGGCTCAAAGATACAATTAAATTATGGAAATATGCACAAGTTCAATAAGTGAAAACAGAAAATACTTTCGGATGGAAGACTGTGTAAACATAAGCTTATTATTGCTAAATTAATACTTGGATTTAGCTGTAATATTTAGGTAACATTTGAATTGAAAAAACTGATTTATCAAAAAGTAGGATACTTTGTGAAAACTTTCAAAGACTTTAAGTTTCTTTGGAGAGAAAATTATTTTAAGAACTTAAATGGATTCTCTTCCATCTACTTCAAAAGAGAACATTCTGAAAACATCTTGCATTGGTTTGCCTACTGAATACAATTTTAAGATGGTCATATCAAAATGGAATATTTAGATTAAACTGAAGTATTTTTCTGCTCTTTTTTGTGATGGAACATTTCTGATATTTGTCTTTGATTAGAACTTATGATATTTCACCCAAAGAAAAATTTCAAGTCCCAGTTGATTGTTTTAGAGCATTTTTCTTTAATGGCATTAAAAATGGCCTCTAATAAAAGTAAAGTAAAAATTTAAATACTTACTATAAAATAAAAAATAAGCAATTCATGTGAATTATGAAAAAAACTTTATTTTATCCCTTATCTTACAATTTCTAAGGATAATAAATAGGAAACAAATAGAATGTGAGTTCAACAAGTTCATGTACATGAAAATGTGAAAAATGTGAAAGTAGTTTTAAATATGTACTTTTCACATACCTTAGAAAATCATTAGTATTCTGCCAGATGGCATTTAGGTACCATATTGTAAAATGTATCTGATGACATATATGCTTCACAGGCAGTTAAAGGATAACAGAATTTTACATTGTGACCACCTACAAATCTTTTATAAAGATACAGGTTAGACTGAGTGCATTAGCAGCCTAACCACATATCTAGAAAATGAAAGATTAGGCTAACCCTTATAATGTGAGCTCAGAAAGCGTGGTTGTAGTTTTAGACTGCAGGATAAAAAGGTTAGGGACCTTTTGCAGAGACACAGAGATGCAGAGAGTAGGATAAAGGTGAGGAAAAGAGAGAATCTTAAGTACTCTCATGTATTTCCGTTACTCTAAATACCATGGAGTAAAAATGTAAGTTCATGAGCCTCAACTTTTCTCTGCTTTTCCCTCCTGTTCAGTAAGTCTGTCCTCAAAACAATTCAAAATCCATTTAAATTCTGCTTTCCACTACTCCAGATGTACAGTTTGGATGAGGAGCACATAGGAAGTTTAAAGCCTGCTCTACCACTTGCTGACTGCTATAGAGATTAGCTGCGCATCTGTATGGCAACAAAAATGTGGAACTGGATGCTAATGCCACCAAGAGCATTTCTGGTTTTAACATTGGAAATTAAATAGCAGCTTAAAAAGAATTAAGGTTACCTGGAAGGTTCCTGCACCTCTCCAAACGACAAAGTTCAGCAAAACTCACATTTTTTAACAATGTGTTTTGAATATCTCAGTGTTGATTCTTACTTCTTTAAATTTTGTTCTGATAGTTCATAAGATACATTCTATTTATTTTTTCTTCTTAGAGCAGGGTACTCAAACCAGTCTAGGGCAAACGATCATCAAATTTGTTATTAGGTGATATACTCCATCTAGACAGATAGCTGGTCTCCCAGAAACAGCGCTACATGTACACTACATATACAATGTGCAGTACATGCATAAAATTTTATAATCCCTTTGCCTTTACAAACTTAGTAGCATATTTTGACTTTAACACATATTAGTTTTTCTAGTATATAAATGCAGCAGTAATTAACCGTTTAGCTGGTTTTTGTTTTTACCTTAACACTGTAACTTCTATCTTTTAGAGCTCTGAGCTTTGCTAAGTATGATGTTCCCACAGAATAGTAGTGGGAAATCATGTTATTGTGACATGTTATTTGTCAGGGTGCTTACTGGAGCAAAAGGGGATGTTCCTCCTGCTTTGATAAATCAAGCAAGCATGTATGGCAAGAAGATGTTGATTTTTATCCCTGTAGCATTTTAGTTAAGGCAAGGAGTACAGTCAATGTCTCAATTGTCCCTACTCACTGTACTTTGGATCGTGTTGCGAAAGAGTTTCAGAGTGGAAGTTAATTCCTTTTAGATGAAACTAAACTGGAGGATGCACAACAGCAACACATCTAATACACTCCAACTTCAAATGGACATTTAGTTAATGGGTCTAAACTACAGCTAGTACAAAAAAAAAAAAAAAAAAAAGGAAAATATATTATGCAAACTTCAAAACTTCAGGTCTCCTAAGCCCCAACTATTTGACTCTTCAGTGTTTGACCACAGTATTTGCTGCTCTAAACATAGTCAGAGAGCAATCTACTCCATGTAAATGGTGCTCTCCCCAGCTGAGGTTTGTGGTATGCTTTAAAACTGCAGCCAGTATGAGGAAATTACCGCTGAAGGCAAATAGAGTTTTAAAGGATTGACCTGAAGCTCATTAAAGTTGCTGGATTATTCCAATCAATTTTAGTGGGTTTTTGACTGGACCTAGAAACTCCAGGTCTTGCTGCTTACTGTTGTCCAATAGCATTTAATAATCTTAAAAAACCAGAAACAACACAGCAGAGCAAATTCTCAAAGAAGGGACTTCAGTAGAGAACATAGTCATGACTTACACAGACTGTTTAATTTAACAGAGTGTGAGTAAAGATTAACATATATTCCCTCATCTAGAGGAACGTATGGCTTGGAAACATCTGAAAAAAGTAAAGCAATTCTCAAGAATTCCCAGAAGACTCATTAAGCATGACTGACTTTGAGTTAAACTAATTCTAAGATAAAACCAAATATTTTGGTATAAATCTATCTGATATACCAAATATTTACTTATTGGAATTTTTCCTTTTTACAAATTATCAGAGTCCTACAATAATAATTCTTAAAGAAAAGAAAAACAAATGAAAATGTGATTATGCTTTGTGAAAAGCAATACATTTTGAATAAAATATTTCTGTTTTTCAGTCTCTTCTGTAGAAAAAAAGTCTTAAAATATTGCATATATATCTATATAGCTCAAACTGTGAGACAGAATTAGAATAATCAATTGTTTATAGTGCATTTGAAAACAAGTTGGATGCTTTGATACTTAAATGTCTTGACAGCATATTTTCTAGTAGGTCTCTGTTGCCATGCTTTAGAAAATTTCTGAGAAGGAGACAAAAAAACAAGAGTAAAAATCTTACCTATAACTGTGTACCTTGTTTCATCTTATTTAAGAAGAGACCACTTGCTGGATAAGGAATTGGCTA
>NW_010101551.1:0-261 GCF_000699245.1 Pterocles gutturalis
TTACATACTCCTGCTCTCAATCCTGACGTGAGATTTCTGCGAGCTTCGCCGTCCTTCCCACGAAGGTTGGGCAACCCCCGTGTCCCGCTGGGAATTGAGCTGCTGCCCGGCGTGGCCGTGGCTCCGCTCGGGACCCGGCGCTGCCAAAACCTTCGCCCCAACACCCCCTGGCCCCTCGCTGCCACCGGGGCTGGTGCTGGGGGTGGCGGTGACGGACCCCTGCCCTGGCAAACTTCTCCCCCTCCCTGCCCCCGTGCCCAT
>NW_010101551.1:348-1745 GCF_000699245.1 Pterocles gutturalis
CCCCGTGACAATTCTCTCCCCGAGAGGATCTCTGCGGGCAGAAACGGCTCCCCCGGGTACGCACCCGCTGCTGCTGCCTCACGCTGTCGTGTTTCACTTCTCGTTCTTGATTTCGCAGTAAAAAGTAGATAAAGTTGGAAACCAGCAGCTGCAGCAGCTTTCCAGGTCAAGGCAGCGGCGGCAGGCGGAGGCACGAGGGTCCTTGCTGCCTGGAAAGCACGTTCCGCCCTCCGCCTGTTCTCACAAAGCGTGTTTGCACGGCGCGGTGGGAGCGCCCGCCGCCACGGGTGGGTGCACATGTGTGCGTCACACCGGGGTGCACCTGGGTGCTGCAGCGGTGCCTGGCGTGGAGCACGCACGCTGCAGCTTCCTGCCACCACCGTGCTCCGTCCTCGGCCACCTGCCTGTCCCCCTCCAAGGTGGGGACCCAGCATGCACACACAGAGCAGAAGATATGCACAGAGCAGATGTGCATGGAGCAGATGTGCAAGGAGCAGATGTGCATGGAGCGGGAGACGTGCAAGGAGCAGATGTGCACGGAGCAGATGTGCATGGAGCAGGTGTGCATGGAGCAGGAGATGTGCAAGGAGCAATGTGCATGGAGCAGATGTGCATGAAGCAGGGGATGTGCACGGAGCAGGAGACTTGCACAGAGTAGGGGATGTGCATGGACCAGCTGTGCACGGACTGGCTGGGCCTGGACCAGACGTGCACAGACCAGGGAGAAAGGGTGCTACCTGCTGCTCTGATTTTAACACAGCATCATGACCTCTGTTCCCAAACTCCAGCCCCTTCAGGAGGGCAGGGAAAGCCGGGGGAGGGATGGGCACTGGCACACGAGCTGCAGCAAAGCGGCACCGAGGACGGTCCCCAAGGACTGTCCCTGAGAGCTGCCCTGCGTGGGGCAAGCTGGCCCAGGGCTGCGGGGGCCACACGTCCCCCAGGACCCCGCGGGACCTGCACTACTGCTCTGAACCCGGCGGGACGGGCTGGCACGGCTGTTTGCTGGCTTTAACGAGGATGGGCTCAGTGTGGTGACAAGGTGACACCAATTCTGGACCTGCTGAGCCAGGAGAGTGCCGGCAGTGGCCCGAGCTGGTGGAGACAGGAGTGCGAGAAGTCCTCCTGGTGTAACTGCATGGCTTGCACAAGGTGCTCAGCCCCGGGGCCTGATCCTGTGCTCGGGACAGCCCTGGGAGAGCTGCTGCCACCGAGCCCCAGCATGGCATCACCCTGCCACTGAGACGGGAACAAGTCAGGGGAGCTTTGCCGAGCATGCTGAGCTCAGACCAGGCTGTGCCGTGCAAACAGACCCACTTCTTCTTTATTGCGCCCTGCAGAAACATCCCTGCTTCCTCCCCCAAACGGGCTCGTTGGCCTCGAAGGCTGCGGTGCCA
>NW_010101552.1:0-2629 GCF_000699245.1 Pterocles gutturalis
CTGTGGCACATCTCCCTGCACACCCCGGGCTCTGCTGGGCTCGGGAAAAGAAGGCACGGTGACATTTCCCAAGGTCATGGGTGACAAGGGTGAGTACTGGGATACATCCCACACCTTGGGACAGCGTGGGACGTGTTGTGCTGTCCCCAAAGAGGGACCTGGGCTGCAGGAGGTGACGTGCCATGCCCAGGGTCACTTGGGAAGAGCCAGTGCCCTGATGGGACAGGGTCAGCCTGGCACAGGAGCCCTTCCAGGAGTTTCCAAGTCAAGGACAGGTCTGGAGACCAAGGGCAGCTCCACTCCTCCCATGAGCTGCAGAAGGAGCCACGGCCGCGGGACACAGCACCGAGGACCCGCTTTGGCAGCACCCCTGCACTCCACGTCCCCAGCACAGTGGAAAGCTCCAATAACCAATGTGGGGAGCAGCACTGCAGGACTTGTGTGGTCCATGGGACCGGGTATTAGCCACACGGGATGGCCCTTGGCCCACGCTAGCCCCAGGTGGCGGGAAGGAGCTCAGCACCGGGTTTAACGCCCACCCAAGTCACTCCAAAGGGAGAGGACAGATTGCACAAGAACAGGCAGGAGCATACGCGACATCCCACAGCCAAGCTTCTTCCACTGTCAGACCTGAGATGCTTCACTCCTGAGCATGAAGCCAGGCAAACGTCGAGGCTACGTCTGTCTGCCCATACGGGTTTAACACCACCTTCCTGCCCCACTGCCGGCAGCAAAGCACCTGAGCATCAGTCCCACCAGCTCCAAGGCCACCCACAACCTCCATGATGGCTTCCCAAGCGGAACAGCCCAACGTTGTGTCACACCATGGCCATGCCAGCTGCTCCGGCTTACCTTGTAGTACTTCCCGTAGATGTCAGACACCAGCATGATGATGGGGAAGCCCATGAAGGTGACGAGCGAGAGCTTCCAGGAGAGGCTGAACATGAAGAAGATCACCCCCGTGGCCTTCACCAGGTTGCGCAGGAAGATGTTGATGTTCTGGGAGACCAGGTCGCTCACGATGGTTGTGTCCGACGTCAGGCGGGAGATGACGTCCCCTGTGGCAACGAGGGGTTGGGGAAGGGGAAAGCGGGGACACATCACCATGGCAGGTCACTACCTGGCTACGTCTATGTCCCATGGCAGGGGACAGATGGAGCTCCTCACTCAACCCAGCCCCTCGCTGGGGGTCTGGAGGGTGGCATGGAAGCAGGGTGACTCTCCACTGCTGTGGATGTGAAGCGAAACAGAGGAGCTGGAATTGCAGCAAGCACAAGGGAGGTGAAATGCACTTGAAGGAACAAGCCACATCCCTGGGTCACCAAGGATGGCTGCAGGACAGCAATGGGGACAGCAGCAGCACCCTACCCCAGTGGGCATCCGTGGGCATGCAGACGGGCAGCGGGTGTGTGGGTGGAGGGCTTGCTGGGCTGCTGAATGCACCCCCAGAGCTGTCAGCCCAACCCCGAGTTAATTTCTAAATGCCACCAGGAGCCCTCCCGGAGCTCACCAGGGACCACTGGCCCCTTTCCCTGCCGTCACGGCACAGGGGCCGGGCACAGCACGCCCTGCAGAGCATGAGGAGGTTTTGGGGAGGGCTGCTGGGGTTCAGCCTGTGCCCCGCAGCCTGGAGCCAACCCAAGGGACCCTGAGGACATGAGTCCAGAGGTCCACTTGGTCTGTGCTTGAGTCCAGCTGAACTCCCAGGCTTTGGTGTAAGCGTCAGTCCAGGGTTACCCAGATCCCACTTACAACCACGTCTTCGGTGTCCTCAGCTACCAGGGCACCGCGCAGCCATTGCTAAATACGGCAACAGCCTCAAAACTAAAAATATCGCCAAGAAGAAATTAAACGTGGGAAAAGTTAAGAGCAGGCTGGGAGCACACCAGAGTGGGATGAACTGGGACGGGACCAAATGGCAAGTGGGGAAAGCCACAAGCATGCCCAGAAAGCTTCACACGTCTGAGGCTTCCCGTGCCCGGAGCAGAGCTGGAGGGTGATGGAGCAGCAGGCACTGATGGGAGGTGTGGGAGGAGAAAAGTGGGGTTTTTTTGGGGATGATCAGAGATGAGCGCATCAGCCCCAGGGCTTCTGGATGTCTGGCTGTTTGGTGGCAATGGGACATCCCCAGGGAGCTGGGCAATGCTGTCCTGACCCCATGGTGGGAGGCACCCGCAAGGGAAGAGCTTTCAGCTGCTGTTTCTAAACACGAGCCGACTCTGAGTGCCCCCAATCTGCTGCGTGCCGGTAGGGCGAGCCAAGGGGAAAAAATTATCGGGCTGGGATAGAAGGGTTAGAGCAAATCCAGGGGCAAGAGGAACCAACCTGTGCGGTTCTCATCAAAGAAACTCATCTCCTGAGCCACCAGCGACCTGAAGAGGCAGTTGCGAAGGCGAATGTTCAGTCTGGCAAATACGAGCGTAAAAACGCCGCCCCGGATACCTGCGGCAAATGAGCTAATTGCAGATAAGAAACGTTATAGACCAATGGACACGAAACCCGCTCCTCAGCAACACAAACACCCCGATGCCCGATGGGTGATGCTGCGCCGGGACCACTGCCCACCCCGGGGAGCAATGGCTAAACCAGCCCCAGCTCTTTGGGCTGCTGCGAGCGCAGGGACGGCTGG
>NW_010101552.1:2737-5494 GCF_000699245.1 Pterocles gutturalis
GGTGGAGGGCGACACAACAGCCCCGTGATTGCCACCCTGGCCACTCTGTGCCATGTCGATGCAAAGAACTCCAAGCTGCAGATGGGACACCCCATGCCCACTGCCACTGTGAGCTCCTGTGGGAAAACCCCAAACTCCCCCTCACCAGGGCCAAAGCCAGCCCCTGCGATTACCTTCCGATGGCGAGCAGCGACATGACCAGCACGGCCGATGCTCTTCTGCACCACGATGCCGTCGATGGCCAGCCCCGTGTAGTAGGGCAGGAAGGTCTCTCCTGCCAGACAAGCACAAGACGAAGGGTTTCAGCCCCACAGCATGAGATTGCCACAGGACCTGTATTTCCAGCGTGACTGCCCGTGGACAACCCCAACCCCACTGTGGAGATACTTGGCCATCGCATGAGATGTCGCAAGAGGTGCACGCCTTAGTAGCACGTGTGGATGTTTCAATTCCCAGTTTATTTTATCCCCCATTGCAATTTTTTTTTGCCCCATTGCTGTGCAGGACATGCCCCCCAGCACCCCCACAAAAGCAAGCCTGGGGTGCTGCCAAGTCCCCCCAGCCCAGCTCCTTCCACGGAGCACATCACGGTCCCCCCCGTCCCTTCGCTCACCCAGTGCGGCCCGATGCCCAGGAAGAAGGCGTCCGGCTTGGTGTAGGACAGCAGCTTGTGGATAGTGGGACCCGCCGCCTCCTCCCGCTTGTCCCGCGGAGTGCCACCATCGCAGCTCTCCTCCGCCTCCGCACGGGACTCGGAGCCAGTCCCCAGCGCCTCGCGGGAGGAGGTGACACAGGCCAGCAGCTGCCACAGCCCGAAGGTGGCCACCAGCGCCACGTAGGTCCAGGCAAAGAGCCCCCAAAACCAGGGGTCCCTGATGGTCCTCCGCACCTCTGAGTAGAGCAGCAGCTTGGAGTGCCACCATCGCAGCTCTCCTCCGCCTCCGCACGGGACTCGGAGCCAGTCCCCAGCGCCTCGCGGGAGGAGGTGACACAGGCCAGCAGCTGCCACAGCCCGAAGGTGGCCACCAGCGCCACGTAGGTCCAGGCAAAGAGCCCCCAAAACCAGGGGTCCCTGATGGTCCTCCGCACCTCTGAGTAGAGCAGCAGCTTCACCATCATGTAGATGCCCATGAGGAGGCAGACGACGGCGATGAAGGTCTGCGATGCCCGGAGGCGCCGGGGGCCGTAGGCTGTGTTGGAGGCCACCCCGATGGCAGCCCCCAGCAGCACACAGCTGCGGTAGAGGCAACCCCCCCAGATGTCCAGCAGCGAGTTGAAGATGTTGAAGTGCCGGAGGTCCTGCAGGACATCCCGACCGCTCCGGCCGTGGACATAGAGCAGCGTGGTGACCACCACATCGGCCCCGCTGAGTGCCAGCGTGCTGGCCACTGCCTTCCAGGCGCGCATCCTCGTCACCGGGCTGGGGGACAGTCACCGAGGCGGTGGGGGCAGCCCTAGCACAGGGAGGACATGGTCATGTCAGCCTCAGCTGCAGGGCAAGAAGAGGGGGACAGGGTTGTCATTTGCCCCAGGGAGGTTATGGGGAAAGGGGAGCAGGATGGGGGGACAGCTCCCTACCGGCCCATCCTAACCCCAGACACCACCATTTGCTCCTTCCTCCCCTCCGCTGCAGCATACGGTCCAAAATATTTCATAAAATGAGAAGCACAAATGAAGACAAACTTCCCTCCCAGATGCCTCCACCCATCCTGAATCCCGAAGCAGAATCTGCACAAATCCACAGGAATCTTCATCCCCGCTTGCTGTGGCGGCTGCAGGGCCAGCCAGGAGGTCCCCAGCAGCTGGGTGATGCTGGGACATCTGTGCAGCCCACGTGTCCCGCACTACGGAGCCGTGCAGGTGTTAAACTTGGACATTTGTGATCTGGGAAACTGAGCACTCAATCAAAACCGTAGGGAAGCAGAAGGGAGAGCAGCTCAGCTTTGTAACAGATCCCTCTCATCAAAACAAGAATAAATTATAGGAACAGCAGCCTGTCATGCCTTGCTGTCCTCATCCTGCTTGAATATTAATTTGGGGTAACCCACTAAACCTGCTGCAGAGTCAGTGTGCAATTCAGCAACACAACAAAAATCCCAAGAGGACATCCACAGCCGCATCCCGTGGGAGAGGGAGGCTCCAGGGTGGGACGCTGCCTTTGTTGTCACCCGTGGGTCTGACGGGTGGCAGCGATGGTGGGGCTGGATCTGAATTGATGCAGAAAAGGGCGAAAAGCTCTACTTCTTTAAACCAGCGAGCTGCTCACCTGCTCCTGTGCCATGCCCCAAGGTGCCACGCGTCGGCACGAGGGAGGTACCGGCTCCTCAGATTTGTGCTGGCCAAGCAGCTCGTGACAGCGCACGGTGCAGAGGGCACCAAAGATTCCGTGTGTTGGCCAGGCGCTGGCCTGTGTGACCGCAGCCACCTCCGCAGCCACCAAAAGCGAACCACAGGGAAAAGGGCAGAACCTGGCACAGGCTGAGCAGCGCCCTGGGCTGAGAGTGGTTTGGCGGTTGGGCAGGTGGGACGAAAAGCTAAAAAGTGGAGGGAAAGGAGGCAGAGGCTGCAACCTGGGGAAGAATGGGGAGGAATGGGGAGGAATGGAGAAAAATGGAGAGGAGTGGGGAAAAATGGAGAGGAGTGGGGAAAAATGGGGAGGAATGGGGAGGAGTGGGGAGGAATGGGGAAGAGTGAGGAGGAGTGGGGAGGAGTGGGGAGGAGGGGCTGGAGGCCAAGCAGGACAGCGGTGTCAGGGAG
>NW_010101553.1:0-6931 GCF_000699245.1 Pterocles gutturalis
ATATATTTTTTATATATATATATTTTTATATTTTACAAGCCCAAGTCAGTTAAATTTCCATGTCCTAAGCATACAAAATGATACGTTCTTAAGTGTTGGACGAAATTGCTCATCTGGCCCTTTTAACACCGCCTCCCTAAATGAGTTAAAAACCTACTTCTTTGGAGGCATATGTTCCTTTCCAGAAAAAGAAATATTATGCCATACGATTTAATTTTTCCCACAGCTCTTCAAATTTTGAGAAGCTGAAAGAAGCAGATAACATGGGACTGAATGTTGCCAACTCCAGCGATTGAGGGGAAATATCAAAAGCTTACTGTTTTCTTCTTCAGCTTCTTGTGGTAACACTTTAAAATCCAAGAACCAAGTTTCAATCCAGGCAAGTATGAAGGATATGATGGGCAGCACGTAGCCAAAAGCACCCTGTGAGAACAGCTTGAAGGAAACAAAACCACACAATGTTTCAGAAATTACCCTGAAGAACCTTGCTTTCAAGAAAACAAAGTAAAACAAAGATTTGATTAGAATATATACCTGTGAAATAATTACTTTTGCTAATAAAAAGGCACTGGTCACTGCTGTTGTAAACTGAAAGAGACAGGGTAAAAACAGTTAAGACTATTAATTGGATTTACTTCCTCATTTCTGCCATTATCTATCAGTTGCAACTTTAAATATTTACAAACAGCAAGATCATAGATTAATAAAACATATCAAGTACAATACAATTAAAGTGCTACTAAAATAACCTCCTTAATATAGATAACTTTTAATACAGACATCTCCAAATGTTGATTTCCACACAGCAGACAGGCAGTTTAGATGCTACACAGATGCTGAGTTATATCAATTGTGATCTTACTGTATAACGAAGATGCAATATTTTATTTACCAAGTACCTTTAAAAAAAAAATAAAATCTATGTATTTGGAAAAAAGCAAACAATTGCTCCAAATGCTTTTCACTACCATCCAAATCAAAAGATCCATTTCAAATAATAAAATATCTTGCATGAGTAAATTTGAATTAATATTTTAATTCACATACTGATATTGTGAAAAATGAATCACTTTGAAGACTTGATATTCCCTGACGTTTAAATGACGGCAGGCTGCATAAAATGTCTCAAACCACCCAAAAAAAGCAGTGGGCAAGTACTGTTCACTTAAGCAAGACTTCTAACTATTAAGTGCATTTGGGTCCAGCCATTCTTTAACTAAGAGCAGAAGCTAACTAGCTTTTGGTAAGCACATGTACGATTTTAAGATTAACAGCTTCTGCAAAACGTTCAGGGAAGTTGTCTATATCTATTGCACCACCTCACAACCAACTGCATCAAGTTGGAGGATGTCATTGGAAGAAATACTCTAAAGCTACACAACTAAGAGTAAGGGATTTTGAGAGCTGTGCGCTTAAAAATAAACACAATCAGAGCAGCACTTACTCTTATGCATGTGTTTGTGTCATGCTAATAACAATTTTTAAAAAATCATGACATGTTATCACAGACTACTAAACCAACTGCATGCATGAAGTTACACATGAACATATTCTACATGCACCTACCACAGTATAAGGGAAAAAAATAAAATCTAAAATTTACAATGTACTAAGCCAGCAACGTGCCTACTGTTTTACAATCTAGAGTGGAATTAACTGGTGGAAGTATGAATTTATAATCAAGTTTTACATTCTCTCTCATGCACACGGTACAGCTGCTCCAATCCACTGACAAAAGTATCATTTCCTACAATTCTCAAGAAGCACCTTTCTAAGAAGGGATGTATATTCAACATTTTCTATTGGAGCATGAAGCAATACTAGGTGCCAGACATTGAACATCAGCACCTAAAACCCTAAATCTAAATAAGAATGTGGGAGATAATGGACAGCTGGACCTCTGGCACAATAATGGCAATTTTTATTTTTTTTTGAACTCCAGTTCACAATTTAATCTCCAGATAAATTTCAAACATGTTAATTAACAAGTCAGACGTAACAAGTGGTTACAACTAGCCAATGACACTGTACTCAAGATAAGTCTTCAGTGTGTATTAACATCAGTAATAAGGACCCCACCCACTCTGCTATTAAATTCTTGTCTTTAAGCTGAAAATCTTCCAGAAGTTTTTAATCTGTTACTGTACACCAAATTTTTATATACAGCATCAAGATGATTCTTAACAAACAAGCGTTAAGAGGCATCTAAAAATTTGTCTTTTTGACCCATTCTAGTTAAAACTCCGTTATGCTTGGCTACTACTCACAGCTATTGCCCACCAATGGCGCAGTCTGCACATTGCATATGCAAGTATTAACACCTTAAATCGAAAGACTGCCAGTAGCTATAGAGAAAGGAAAAAAATATTTGTTGGTTAATTCAGAACACAGAGATCACAAGATTCTCAGCTCACTGAAAATACTAACTGCTTACAAAACAAAACAGGAAAATCTAAGTTCTGTTATTGAAAACAAATTTGAATGTGGATCTGCTTATAAAACAGACATAGAACATAATTTCCCATTTGTAAAGCAAATGGCATTACTCACATGCCTACATAGGCTCAAATACACAAGCATGTGTAATTCCACAAATCTAACTAAGAAACATGAAAAAGCTACACAAAATATGTAATGATCATTTGACCTAACTGGAATCTAAACAGTTAAATCTATACACAGTTAATCCAACAAATACCTTGAGCATCACTGTGCATCTCACTAATCTTAGTGATGCGCTACTGCACAAGAATATCATTGCAAACTGTAAAGAATTCACAAATGCAATCGGAAAATTGGAATAATTTCTTAAAACAATTTTCTACTTACTAATTTTTTAGTATAAACTGAAATATCAATGTTGCAACAATCAATTTTTCTTTATGGAGATGCCTGCAGAAGCAACTAGTTCCAAATATTTTGCAGTAAAGAAAGGTATGGTATTTCTAGGCCAGAAAATAAAATCAAGAACAGACAGACAAGATTTTTGAATCAGGGACCCTAATCCTCAATTTCCCTGCTTATGCTTTGATATTAGATTGCCTCCAACTTGTTTTTAAAATATGTGTTCAGAATCTAAAAAATGTGAAACAAACACTTAAAAATGAAGAGAAATCAAGGACAGACATGGCCAGAAATACAATGAACCCATTTAATCTTCTGTAAATACATGTTTCACTGATGTGTAGTACAAACAGAAGAAATTCTGTATAAGCCCACAAATTGTTTTGCAAAATTCAATGACCTAGTCCCTTCCCAGGGAATAAAAGTCAATTATTTTACACTACATGTTTTTAATCCTTGGTTCAACTACAGGGAAAAATAATTTCCAGAGCATCAACATCTACAGGTAACATTTTTTGCTTTCTGCAGTAAGGTGAACCTGCCAGCAAAATAATGATAAGAGAGAAAGGAAGTAGTAGCATAGTTTGCTAGCTTATAAAAATTTCTTATCCAGTCGCTCATTCCATCTGACACAGCAAATGGTCCAATGCAGAAGCAACGTCAGATTTTTACACCAGATTTAAAGAGAGATTCTGGACATAGTTATGTTAAAAAACCTTGAGTTAAAACATAGAAATCTGAAAAAACCTGACCTATACAGGCCAACTCGAGAACAAGTCTCTCCTCACTGCAACCAACTTTTTCTGTGGGAGGACAAAAACGTCAGTTTAAACAAGATGATTTCACAGCTGGAGGACTATTGGTCTTGTCCTCTTAATGAATTATCTTTATGTTACATCATTCCCACATTCTTGACTGAGCTTTTAATCTGCTTTTCCAGCCCTCCCAAAGCAGAAAAATGCAATTTAAGTGTGCCTAAGCTTCTCTAGCCACAGTCTCCATAAGCGCCTGTGGTCAAAGCAGGACTGAGCAGCCCGTAGATGGGTGAAATCTGGCACAAGTCCTTCTAGTTTAAATTACCAAGAAAAGATCAACCCTTTCACAGGACACTAACTAGGAAACATCTGTGAAAAGAGAAACGTGGGAAAGCCTTTTGCAGCCTTTTTCATCTTTTTTTTTTTTTTTTAAAAGAACACTTACAAATATATCAAAATATGAAGAAGAGTAGTCATAATGTAGAACTTCTTTCTCTAAGGTAGTCTCAATGCCTCCTTTTACCTACAAAGAAACAACACCACACAGCTTTAGAACAGAAGCTACTTAAGTAAGAATACACACAACTCTGAAGGGTGAAATTAATAGTTCCCCACTGATGTACAAAAAGATCCTTAAACTAAGTACAGACGACATATATGCTAAGAATGTCAATTTCAAGATCAGCGTCCTCATTTGTTTTTCATGATTATATACAATTTTCAAAGTCAAAACATTTAGGATTATCACCTGGCCTATGCAAGCTACATTTTAGACTTTCTCAGAATAAAAGCAAAGAAGTTGTTGAGGGAAGACAACATGATTAAATGTCAGATCAATAACCAAAGTTATTTATCTTGTAAAGGAATGCTGGCAAAACATGTTCACTTAAGATCTTTTTGTCTAGAAAAGGCTTTCCTCCCATTTTTCCAGTGTGTCCTTTCTTAAATGCATACTTTAGACTATACCTTAAAACCCAGCTCAAGAACTAGGATGCTAACTATTAAGTAATAACAAATCAGCTATCTTATTGCTTTCTGGAAATTTCAGAACTGCCTTGTTTTCCAAATAACAAATGCTGGAGTTAAAAGGTGGCAACTGTGGGAGTGTACGTAGTTCAAATGTACCCTGCCACACACAGTGTGTAGCACACTAAGTTTGTCTCAAAGAAAATACATCACAGCAAAAGAAAGGTTTTGGCTACTGGAAGTCTTCGCAGGGGCTAACGCCTCAGAGACATATCACTGACTTTGAATTACTCAGATGGCAAACTCTTGAATCCTGTTAAAATTCACACTTCTTGTGAAAATTCAAAGATGTACAGTAACACTATTGTTTACTTGCTGCCCGAAAAGTTCACTGGATTTCCAATGGTTTCTTCAGCATAGTTCACAGAACACAGGAACATCAAAAGGTTTAGTGATAAAAAGATTCTAAACCATGTATCCTAAAGACTAGAAGTAGATACTATGTTCATGAAAGCTTAAAAGTAAGAAGCTGCTTTAATTTAAATAGGTACAAATAGCATATAATTTAGGATAGAGAAGAGCAACTTATTAACCACTCCTGAAGTGAATAAATAAAGTCTGAGGGTACTGAAAAGACAACTCACATTTAATTCTATTATCCACAGCAAGGTTATAAATAAGAGATCAAATGTAACAAACAAACAGAAAGTTCTTCTGACATCCGATATGCCTTTCTTCTCTCTGCCTTCATAGGACTCAATTCTTGCCATCAGCTGCACTGGGTTGATGGAGGGGACATCCCGCAGGGAAGGACAGGATTCCACACTGCTGCTGTGAGCATTTTCTGCATCACCTGGCACCCGATTCATCCTGGGTTTGCTCAGAGTGGTCTTCTTCCAGTTTCACCATCACTAGAAGGCTGATCCATATAGGAAGAATTTCTAAACAAACAAATAAAACCAACACACATCAGTCACCAAAAAAATTCCTGAAAAATACCATCACATCCAGAGCTGACACAGCCAAAAGATTACAAGTCTATTAAGAACCCTGAATACTGTAGTAATGGTTCTATAAAGCAAGTACACTGCTATTTGCTCTCTGTAGATAAATTCAGCTGCTATGACAACTTACGTTGCCAGACAGGGTCTCTCTGAAAAAACTGTATGCAACTGAGTGGTTAAAGGTAATGCAATTACCCTAAGTCTCTTCTGACTATGAGGCTTTTAGAAAAAAAAAAAATTCAGGTTAAATTTCTTATAAAACTGGAGCAGTTTGATGTATGATTCACTACTTTATGCCAGGAGAACCTTTTTCCAATTAAAGCTTCTAGAAAGAGTTGACTAAGAAGGTCACAAAAGTTTCAAGGAAATGCACAGAAAATTTATTTTTATGCAAAATACTCAGAAGATTAAGCTATACATCCTGCAATACAAATCACATCAGCCAGGCTTCTGTAACACTAGAGGAATAACTTTCTGAAATTCAAAACCAAAACTTTGTCTTTTCCTCTGTGGTCTGTCTTTCAGTAAATCGCAAAGCAGAAAGAGAAACCCTTTCTACTCTTATCTTCCAGAAGTGTTTCAGTTCCCAAGTCTGCAAGAACACAGTCAGCGAAAGCACAAGAGGAAAAGCAGACAGGGGATTTCTAACACACCACGAGGCAAACACAAGGCTACAAGGACACAGGGGAAAAGCAAAGGTGTGGCACGGAGTTGTCAGAGCGCACACATCACAGCCGAGGCCAGCCAGGGATGGCCAATGTCACAGGGGTGGGTCAAGTCACATGTACAGCCTTCGGGTAGTTCAAAGTCCACTTTTCTCGGGCTATGGCATGAAAATGGTAACAGACCCTTTTAAGATGTCTTTTGCTGGGCCTAATCGCCTTTAAAGAGGTGTTAGCAGAGCACATGTGACCAGAGAAATTCAGAAGCAGGAATATGGGATTATTTTTATTCCAGTTAATGATGAAACTAATAAAGACAGAAATAGTTGCACTGCACTTGTCCTGTTTCAAGATCTTTTCAAGCAGATTTGCAACTGGGTTGGTTCCTGCCATGGCCCGAGAGAGGAGGAACAGCATGAAGCTTGTCCTTGGGAGACAAGTGACAGAGGAGGTGCCAGGGATGCCCAGCAGTGGTACCCAGTGCATGGCCACTAAGGGCAGGGACAGCCCCAAAGGCCTTCCTGCAAAAGATGCCAGGCAGAGGCAGTGGAGGGAGTGGGGGGGAGGTTGATCTTTAAGGTCCTTTCCAACCTAAACCATTCTGTGATTCTATTATTCTAAAGTTAACTCTGTCTCAGCTTAACCCAGGTCAAGGCATCTCCTGGGACACATGACCAGCCTGTGGGACGAGGAAGCAGGT